>NW_004524685.1:7978911-8010072 GCF_000260255.1 Octodon degus | reverse complement strand
ACCTTTTCGTCTTAATTTGTTTCTAATTTTTAATCATTGTACTTTTGCTATATTTATGACATTTCCCTTTCCTTTTTTAACCATATTTGATCAGCTGTTTGGTTTCAGTCTCACAATTAATTAAATTCAATATCCTAACAGTCATACTTTTATATTTGCTTTATAAGTCCTTTGGTTGGCTCTATTAAATAGCTTCATTAAGAAGAGGTCATGGGAATTGGAATTCTTCATATATAAAAATGTTCATCTTTTATGTCCAAAATTTCCTGAGTAGAGTTTTTAGTGTTAAATTTTCTTTCCCTCAAAACATAGCTAGTCTCTTTTGCATTGCCTCTAAGTCACCCTATCAGAGACTTTGTTTTTAACTTGATGCCCAGCAGAGGTGTTCCATTTCATTTTAATTTATTCTAGAAGACTGTGAACCCTACAAATACATCCTTTAGTGTTGGTCCTTCTGTGTCATTTTCTCCTAGATGATTTTCTGGTGCCATTTTTCTCTTTCATTCTGAATCTAATCTTATATTTTTAAATAAAAAATTTAATTATTTATTTGAATATCTTTCATTCTACTTGTGGCCATTGTTTTTTAGCTTCATTGTCTGCACATGTATTGGTCATTTCCTAAATATCTTGACTTGCTTTTCTTTGTGTTGTCTTGCCAGTGCTATATTTTCTTTTGCACTGTGATCACTGAAGCTTCAATAATTGTTTTGTTCTTTCATTTAACTTTTTCCACTAAGTTCTGTTAGCTCTTGTTTTTCTGGTATTCATCATATATTTTCTTTAAGTGCTGTGCTGAAACTTAGGATATTTTGATAGCTTAAAATTTTGCCCTAATGTGTATCTTGTAATTGTTTTGGTGTTTCTTGTTGTTGTATTTGCTTTGTTATGTTCTGAGGAAGATCTATTGCTCGTTAATTTGATTGTTTGAATGAGATGAAATCTTCCTGGTTTGACATTGTGTGTGGGGGTTTGTATGAGACCAGGGTGATGTCAGTGGTGTGAGCCAGTTGGATTTGATGTGACGTATAAGGAAACTTAAGATGCTATGTGGATCGAAATAGATTTATTTTGACAATAAAGTTTTTGTAGCCCATAAAGATTAATAGGTATAAGTAGCTTGACAATTGAGCTTCCCTCCCCCAGTTTGTGTACAGGCTTTCCAATCAAGTATGTTTGTGTATTCTCTTGTGGAATTTCTGAGATACTGTACCGCCAGATGGCAACCAGGGAGCCCTCTCCCGAAGTCTGGGCATGCCATTTCCTTTGTTTAAAACAGAAAAGATTTTAAACAGGAGACATGGTTGCTCCTTGAAATGCAGTCCTGCTCATGGGTGTCTACGCTTGGCTGGCTTTGTTTGAGGTCTGCTGATCTTCTCATTTGTTTCCTATACCTGTCTGCTCTTCGCTACAGCTGGCAGTTCTTCCTCAAATATTGAGGTCGAAGGTTAGAATGCCCCATGAGTTTAGAAAGGTAAAATAGTTTGTATTTCTTCAGTTCCCCTCATTGTTTTCAAAGGATTTCTAAAGAAATAGGGCTAGTACAATGGACTTGGACTTAAGAATGGAAAGCTACAATGAATGTAAAGAATTTTAACTAATACGAAAAGAATCTATGAGAGTGACTGTCAGATCTGTGCATTAGTGGTTTATAAAACTTTTGGTGCACAGGGAGATGTTTAAAGTATGCGGCATAGACTTTGAGAATAAGCTCACACTTAACTTCATGTGTATGTTTTGTTTTATTGAGGCATAACTTGCATAAAATAAAATTTACCAGATTCTATTGTGTTTTTACATTTCTTGCTTTTCCTATATCTTTTCTCATTATAATTATTTACTTTTGTCTTATTTCCTGCCGAGTATAGTATTAAAAATTCTTGTTTGTAAGTACCAAAAGATCCAGCTGGAAATGACTCAGACCAGTTGTGCTCCAACTTTCAAGGGCCATTGAGATCACCTACCCAGGTTCTGGTCATCAGTTTGGGGGGCAGTGCCTGATGATTTCAATTTCTGGAAAATTTTTAGCTGACATGAGGCCCACACCTTGAAAATCACTAGGCTAAAGCAGTTTTATTATCTTGTGATGAAGGATAGTTGGAGGCCTCCATAGCTGCTCAGTTTCATACGTCAACAATAACATCATTTTCTATTCTCAGAAATATACATCAGTCTCTCTCAAGGTGTGAGTTGGTTGTGGCTCAAGGGACAACATTGCTGACAGTCAAGGAAACATAAAAGCCTTGTCTTCCTTGTTTCCTCCATGGCTACTGTGTTCCTTCTGTCACTGGGACAAAAATACCCATGAGAAGTAACTTAAAAGGAGGATAGTTTCATTTTGGCTCATGGTGTAGAGAGTTTGGTCCGTGGAAGCCTTGACCCTGTTGCTTTGGGTCTGTTGTGGCGCACTGTGTCGTGGCAGGAGAGATGACGCGTGAAGCACACTTACCTCTTGGTAGCCAGGAAGAAAAGAGAACCAGGAAAGGGCCAATATTCCAAAATCCCCTTCAATGTCTTATTCCCAGCGACAAACTCCTGCACTAAGCCCTGTCTCCTATTAAAGACCCCACCACCTTCCAATAGTGCCTCAGATTGGTGACCAAACCTTTAACTCATGGGCCTTTGGGGACAATTATCCACACCACAGCAACTACTCCTCTGTGAAGCAGTTTCATTAGTGAACATTAGACACCACAGCCTTCTCTTTTCTAAGGGATACCAAGTTTAGAACTATTACTCATTGTTAATTTTGATGAAGTAACACCTACCTTTTGGTCCAGCCCACATCTAAGTAGTTGAAGAAGACCAGAGTTTGGGATGGAAAGGGGTTGGGGCCAGCTTGCATAGACCGGGAAATGGCAGAGGTGCAAATGATTCAGCTACACACTTCCCAAGGCCTTTTTTCAGTTTGAGCCCAGCCTTTCCCAGTTTATTTTCATCTGTTCAGTAGTTAAAATCTAAGTGTTAAATGGCACATTAACACTTCCTTGTTAATTAGCAGGAACAACAATGTCTCAACTGATTCTTTTACATTCACAAGTTCTGCTCTTCTTGTCTTTAAAGGAATCAAATTCTATAGTTTGTATGCTTTGCAAAATGTCTACTTCAATTTTTGCCTCAGCTTTGATTTTTCTTATAAACACACACACACACACACACACACACACACACACACACATTTATATTTCTCAAATAAACTGACCAACTTTATCTCTTGTCTTCAGTTGAAATTCTGTGCTCCTTTTGGTTGTTTTCTAGGCATTTTACTGCTTTATTTGTTGGTGATTACTTTATAATAGCATTGTTCTTTCCAGGTGATTATAACTTGCTTGTCTTATAATAAAAGGGTCCCAATACAGTGAACCCAATATATGTTAAATGATATTAGTTATAGACATTTTTATGGAAGTACATAAAATTAAAAATTAGCCTGATAAAAGTGAACTGCTATTTATTTATTTATTTATGTATTTGTTTATTCAATTTTTTGAGGCAGGTTTTCCACTGCATAGATGAGGATGGCCTCAAATTCTCAGTGATCCTCCTGCCTCAGCTTCCCGAGCACTGGGATTAAAGTCATGTACCAACACATAAGAACTGTATTGTGAATATTATATGTGTCCCAAAATTCTTCTTCATATGTCCTCCAAGACACATCCCTCCTCTTCACCGATGAAGAGAACATAGTTGAGTGTTGCTAATTTTTGAAGAACAGCATCACATGGTAGGAATGCTGTGTTGTGTTGCTTCTGTTCACTGTTATGTGTGAGCGTTCTCCCTACACGTCCACATGGCAAGCAGATGCACTGGGTTGTACTCCAAGAATTACACAAAAGTTCCAGGAGGTTCATATCATAGCAACGCTTATCATTTTCTGTTTTCAGTTTTATTTTGTTTTGTCTTTCTCTACATCAGTCCATCACCTGCCTATTTACTTTTACAGTACTTGGGATTTTCACACTTAGATACCTCCCCATACTTTAAAAATGTTTACTTTATTTCATTTTTGAGACAGGCTTTCATGAAGTCCATCCCTAAGTCACTCGGTCTGGACTCAAACGTGCAATCCTCCTGCCTCAGCCTCTCAGGGGACTGGATTACCTGTATGTGCCACCACATCCAGATTATTTTTCAGTTTTATACAGTGTGAAGTTCCATTGGGTTTTAATTTGTTCTTGTCTCATAATTAATAAAGCCATTTTTCCTCCCAAGTTTATGGTCTTTAATATATACAAGGCAATTCAGATTGTTGGAGTTTTGTATGAACTTTACTACATTGTATTTTTGTAGTTATCCATTCATGCAAGTTTTCATATAGACATTTGCATGTCATTAATAATAGCTTCATACTATTTTTTAATCTTTGAGAGTTTATTAGTAATATCTCTTTTCAATAACCAGCATTATTTGTTACTTCTTTGCACATCCATACTCTCTATATATTACCTATAAGAATTTGCTATTTTTAAGAGATTTGCTATTCTTATTTGTTCTCTCAAAAACATAATTTTAGTTTCATTATTTTTCTCTATTGAGTTTTTTAAAACTATAATTAATTTTTCCTTTTACTTACTTCCTCCTTTTATCTGGATTTAAGTAGCTGTTTTGTTTCCCTTCCTTCTCACTATGGGCATACCCGTACAATTTATTATTGATATCTTTCGCATATCACTCAAAATTGAATCAACTTCAGATTTTCATTCAGTTAAAATATCTTTAATTTACTCTAGGGCTTCTTCTTTGAGCCACAACTAATTAAGAACGAGCACACTTAGTGTTCAGCGATGTTGTTATCCTGGTATCATCATTTTTTCTTCCTATTGTCATCGTGGTCACTGTGGTCCCAGCCAGCACACACTCAATCTCCATCATCTGAAATTAGTTGCCAGGTGTGGGGGAACATGCCTGTGAGCCTAGCACTGGGGAGGCTGAGGAGGAAGGATCACTGTGAGTTCAAGGCCAGCCTGGGCTACGTAGTGAGCTCAAGGCCAGCTTGAACTGCACGTGGAGACCCTGTCTCAGAAAGAAAGAAAAGAAAGAAATTAGTTGTGCTTGCTTATGTGCTGTGCCTGGCCAGCTCTGGCAATGTTGTGCCGCCATGGGGGGCCACACACAGACACCAGCTCCAATGTGCGACTCCTCCCGCATAGGTCTACAGCCTCAGTTTTTTGTTGTGGCTGTTGTCATTTCTAACGTCAACATTTTATTCTTTTGGGGGGGGTTGTCACATAGCTTAGTGGCATAAGTGCGTGCCTGGCAAACACAAGGTCCTGAGTTCAATTACCACCAAAAACCCCACCATTTTATTCTGTTTAAATCATGGAGCATTTTAGGTCTGACATCAAGAAGTCCATCTCAGTCTTACCTTCCTCAGCCCTGCCTTCTGACTTTTGGGGGTCACCCAAGTGTTCTTCTTGTAGAAACCTTTCAAAGTAAACCACAGCACTGATTTAGAAAACAGCTCTTGTTCATAGACAAGAATACATTAAAACAATCGAGAGGTTTCCTCCAGCATAATTATTTTTTTTATGCCTTACTGGACATATTGGATATGCTTTTTAGGTCTTTTGGGACTGAGACTGGGAGAAGTTCTTTGTCTTGTGTTTTTGTTTGACATCTTGGAATGTGATTACTGTGAAAAAGCTGCATAGTTTGCGCATCCTAGGAGGCTCAGTCCTCCCGGAACCCCCGAGAGCTGTTCGGATCTCATCAGCATCCAGCAGCCAACGAACATGGGTGGAGGAGAGGAACGGCCTCTCTGTGGCTTTCTGGTTATCCTCTTCCTGCTAAACGCAACTGCGGGACTAAGGCTTGGTGGTTTGAGCTCTGCTCCAAACCAGAAGAGCGCCCCCTCCCGGCGCCCTCGCTGCAGACCTAGAGGGACGGGCTAGGTCCCCAGCCCCCAGCGGAGCGGCAGGCGGGAGGCGGGCGGGCGGGAGGCTGCTGGGGAGCCAGGCCAGCTACTTATGCATGTCTCATGAAATTCTGAGAAGACTTAGCAAACTTTTCTTTTACGAGTGTGTGTTTCTGATTTCTTCTTTCCCTTATGTCCAATTTCACTAAGACTATGATTTCAGATAAATACAAATATCTATCATCTATCTATCTATCTATCTACCTATCATCTATCTATCTATCTATCTATCTATCTATCTATCTATCGTAACTTTTCTTATTAAGGATTCTTCTTATCCTATTGCATTTCGCTCAGGCCACGGTGCACTCTTTCCACGCCCCCGCTAGCGGGTGGGGAGCCACTGAGTCTCGGCTCCCTGCGGGGCAAGGTGCTGCTCACTGAAAACGTGGCATCTCTCTGCGGCACAGCGGTCCGGGACTTCACCCAGATGAACGATCTGCAGGCGCGCCTTGGGCCTAGGGGCCTGGTGGTTCTCGGCTTCCCGTGCAACCAGTTCGGACACCAGGATACCGCCGAGAATGAAGAGATTTTGCATTTGCTCAAATGCGTCCGGCCCGGTGGTGGGTGCGAGCCCAGCCTCACACTCTTCGAGAAGCGCGAGGTGCATGGTGCGAAGGCACATCCACTCTTCACCTTCCTCCGAGAGGCCCTCCTGGCTCCCAGCGACGACCGCACTGTGCTCCTACCGACCCCAAGATTATCATCTGGTCCCCGGTGTGCCGCAAAGACGTGGCCTGGAACTTCGAGACGTTCCTGGCGGGCCCGATGGTGTGCCGGTGCGCAGGTGCAGCCGCTGCTTTCCCACCACCGACACTGAGCCTGACATCGAAGCCCTGCTGTCCCAGGGGCCCAGCCCTGCGCGGGGCTCCCCTCCCATCCTGACCTCGCAGTTGCCAGCTGCTCTTCTGGGGGTTCATCCATGAAGATGTTTCCTCTCGACCTGCATAGAGGAATATCTGATTCCCAGGAAATTCCCTGAGATGAGCGCTGGCTCTGTCCACCCTGCCTCTCTCTACTGCACCTGCTTAGGTAAGTGCACCAGGGTTCAATCCCTGGTCCCGTATACTGCGCCAGCCCGGCCACTGGGACACGTTGAGCCAGCAACTGACTATAGGCGTGATGGCGCACGCCTGTAATTCCAGCCCTGGGGAGGCTGAAAACAAGAGGATTACTATTTATCTGAGCTGCGTAGTGAAACCCTGTGCCTAATACATAAATGGGGGGCAGGGGGAAAGAATTTGCCTCTCTTTTTTTCTGTACTGTAGGGAAGGGTCTACAGAGTGTTCAGGGTCTCACTACTAGATCGAACTCATAGTGATTCTCCTGTTTTACAGCCTCCCAAGTGCTGGGATTATAGGTGCACACCAGCACACTCAGTCTCAATTGCTGTCTCAGTGCACCCAGGGAGCGGGGCCATCACGGCAGGCCTGGGAATTGATCTCCCGCCCCTGAGCCTGCTCACAGGCACTTTGATCCTCTGAGCTATTTGGCTGGCCCAAAGAGAAGTCAGATAATGTTTCGTTTTCTTCTGGTACTGGGGATGGAACTCAGGACCTTGTGCTTGCCAGGCAGGTGCTTATGCCTCTGAGCATAGCCCCTGCTTTGCTTCTCTTCAAGTTAAATACCTGCCTACAAACAACCTCTAAAATACCTCATCTAGGCAGCATTTCAAAATTTTATCGGCTTATACACAAATAACTTGCCATGCTTTGGGTCTATTGGTGGGATTTAGTTGTTTACTTGCCTTTCTGGTTGCAACAGAACACTTAAGTCTCCCTGTGAAAGCCTGAGACCGTGTATTTCATTCTACCCATCATCTCATAAGCATCTATCTGAGTCTCCTTGAGGTGCCAGCACACCGCCACAGGGTGAGGGGCGTAGAGACTGGACATGCTCATCCTTACAGCTCAGGAGGCTGCATGTCCGGGAGCCCAGGGTTGTGGATGGCCACCCTCCCGCTGGACCCTCACGTGCTGCTTCTACTTTAGAAGTGCATCCAATGTCTCCTTGTGCGTTCAAATTTCCTCTTTGTAAAAAAAAAAAAAAAAAAAAAAAAGTAGGGTTTACCCTATTTACCTCATTTAAATATAATCAAATCTTTCAAGATGCCATCTCCATATGAAGTTGCATTTTGAGGTTCCAGCTATCAAGTTTCACATATAAATCTAAAGAGTACAATTCATCCCGAAGAAGCATTATGGGATATGTTGTTCTCTACTGAAATTAGTGGGAAAAGTTTTTGTTATGTATTTTATTGATTGTTATATTTCTTATTAACTAGGGAATATGATATGCTTTCTTCTATAATGTTTTTGCATAATTAATATATTAACTTTTTAATTTTATGTGCACTTTAAAATTTTACAAGATTTTGCATATGGATGGCTCATGATGCTTACTGTTTAAGAGGCAGCCACGTTTAGTTCTTTAGTAATTAACACGTGAGATTCCCAGAGAATATGAGCATTTGGGAATGTTGTGTACAAGACAAGAGATTCTGATGTAGTCATCTACATCACGATGTTCAGACGGACATATAAAGTTTCAGAATATTTTTCTGAAACTTTAGATAGTTTCCAATCAATCAAACCACTCATCTCGATTTCGGTCAGCATTATTTAAAAATGGAATTTTTAGTGCTTTCTTCTGAGGAAAGAAAGTTAATTCTCTGTAGGAGAGAGAGACCTGGTTATCAATACAGCTGATCAGTTTTCATCTCTGCTTCCTCAGGGGTTTTGTTTATGAAAACTTGAGTACTCTAACATCATCCTGAACACATAAGGATCTTAGATATACAACAGCGACCTGTATATTTTTAAGGAAATGAAAGTTTCCTTTCTTCTCAGAAACCATTTCAAATAGATGAGCCCATGTGCCTGAGTTCTGGAAAGTGAAAATAAGACAGATTGTGGACACTACCTCCAGACCTAACCAAGGGAGACCTTGGGCAATGCCCCCCTCCTCCCCCTGTTCTCTTGCTGAAGGGAGACTGCCCTGAACAGAGGGAAGGGCTAAAAATTAGAAAGAATACTGCATAGACCTATCCTAACCCTATAGAAGGTACTCATGTTCCAGAAACTTCTAATTGATGTGAATGGAAACATACTTTTATGATAATGAACTACTAAGTCTTGGGGTCTTACTTGTCACAGAAACAAGTATGTGCTTAGCATTTACTTTACAAAACTTGGAAGTTCACTTTGTTATATTTCATGTTGCATTTTTTGCTGAAAATCATCCTTTTGTTGGGTTTTGTTTTTGTTTTAGGGACTCACCACACAGCTCCGACTCTTAGTGAGCCTCTTGTCTCAGCTTCCCTACTGTGGGAATTACAGGTGTGCGCCACCACACCCAGATCCGGGCTGGCATGGCATGAGGTATTGGTCATTTTACTCTGGACCTTGTGGTTGCCAGGCAGATGCTTATGCCACTGAGCTGTCTCTCCAAACCCCTGAAAATCACCCTTTTTGATTACGGTATTACAAAAACATTTCAGAGCTCTAGCTTTTTTCTACTTGATTAAAGCGTCGTCCAAATTCTATGTGATGTCCATGAAAACTAGCATTTTCTCCAACTGCTTTTTTTTTTCTTCTGTATTTAGTACAGGCTCTACTGGGTCTACAGGGTCTCACTATGTAGATCGGACTCCTAGTGATTCTCCTGTTTTCAGCCTCCCAAACGCAGGGATTACAGGCAAACGCCACCACACCCAGTCTCAATCACCCTCTCAGCACTCCCCATGGGCGGGGCCAGCACAGCATGTGGGGAATTGAATCTGGCTGCTATGCTCTGCCTAAGCAGGCTCTTTAGTCTGCTGAGCTATCAGGCCGGCCCTCCAAATACTTTTTACTTCTTGTCTCCGATACTTTTCTCTCATTGCTGAGACAAAATACAGAACACCCTAAGTTAAGAAAGAAAGGGTTTATTTAGCTCACAGTTTATGGAGCTTGTAGTTCATAGTCAGCTGGCTCCAAAGCAGAGAGACACATGGTACAGGGCAGCAATTCATGAAGGCAGCAGAAAACTGCAAAGAGAGAAGGGAGGGGCAGCGGCATCAGCAGTAGAGAGCAAGCCTCCCTCCCTTCTTTATATTGCATTCAGGTATCTGTAGATGTATTGCTTACACCCATAAGCCTAGCAGCACTCACACCCATAATCCCAGCAGCACTCACACCCATAATTCCAGCAGCACTCACACCCATAATCCCAGCATTGGATTATGAATTAATCGCAAACTCCAGAAGCCTCTCCCCCACCCCACAGGACTGCATAAGGCTTTGGGAGGACACCTAGACACAAACCATAGTGCTTCTCTAATCTTACCTTTTGTATTCCACATTATTTAGCAACTTTGTCTAATTTTCTATTTATTATTTCTTTAACATTCCAATCATTTCCTCTTTTTTACATTTGTTTTCTTGCATATACTCATTTAAGCCCTCTATCAACTGCTGTAGAATTGACCATTTCTGAGTCGATTCCTATTTTTTTTTTTTTTTTCCATTCTTTTGGCACTTGCTAAATTGATGTGTAGTTTTAGGAGAAGTAAATTGGGCTAATATCAAGTTCTTATATACTATGGTTTATTATAATATATTTAACAGTTGTAGTCAATTTATTGCTTATGATGTGTTAGAGGCCTTGAATGCAGACTCTCCTATAATTGCCATAATGATCTTATGGGGTGAGTGTTTTTTCCCCCTTTATAGAGAAAGATGCCTGAAGATGAGAATTAAAGTTTTATCTAGTAAGAAGTTAAAATTCAAGTTGCTACACTACAGCAGTGTACTTACCTTTCATGAAGTTTCTGTTTCCTTAAACTTGAAATGTATGTTTGACTTCTAGAACAAGAAATTATGCTTTGCATTAAAGTTCCTCAATAAATATTTGGTAAGTAATATCTCCACTTGAGTTATCTTCAGAGGAAGTCTTTACTTTGGAAGATGTACGTAGGTTCTGACCTTTTTGAGTTCTTGACCTTCAAGTTTTATGAAGTCAACATTAGCATTCACGTCTGTATCACTAACTCTTTGGTCTGAAAACTTGTGAATCCAAACTAGAAGTTCCCTGGATTTGTAACTCAAATTCACAGTCACACAGAATATTTCAGCTTTCTTAGGGATTTTCCATTCTTTTTTTTTTTTTTTTGATTTTCCATTCTTAAATAAAGAAGCTATTGTGCACATTAAGTAGGTGTAGACCAGAGCTATACTGTAGACAGTAGTTGAAGTGTAGAGCTCAGATGTCCACCAACAAGAATATATCTTGGTAATTTTATGAAATAATAAGCATCTAGAGTGTATCTGTTTCATTGTAGCTTTACTTTAATTTCTTACCTATGTTTCTTTGAAAAAAGAGAATTAGAGGATGTTTAAATGAGGCTTAGAATGAGGAGTATGCAATTAGGGCTCCATTTGATTATAATCCTGCTTTACTTATTTAAAAATTATTTGAAATCTCATCTTGTATAATTATAAAATATAGGAAAATAGTGACTTATTTTAATTCTTAATGATATTATAGTTACAATATGTTTTTAGTTTTTCATATATTTATAATTTTGTGACAATTTATATATTTTATGTATTCCTGTTTTCAGCAAAAAATTAACTATAAATAAAATAGGATAATTGCTAATATATATATTCTATGATTTTAACAGGCTTCTCTTCCCTGTAGACCATTATTCGTTTTCTCCTAAAATCCTTTTTAATTAATGAAAAGAAAATGAGAGTTTTCTATTAATATCTGGGCATCTTTTTACCTTAATTTGTTCTGAAATGCATTATGTGTTGTGAATTATGAGTTCCTTAACAAAGGCCAAAAAAAGGACCTTTACATTTTCTTTATATAGGTAAAATATATGTCATTACAGTGAACACTCAGCCGGCCAAACTACAAACAAAAAAGAATGAAATGCTCTCCTGTGGATTTTCGATGAAAGAAAACAAGTAGTCTCCGAAAGTACCTCTTTGCGAGATGACCGGAGGTCCATAAAGGTACAAGGACTATCACTTTCTGAGAGTCTGAGAATGCTGAAGACCTACAGCTAGCAACAACCCTCACGTTGTCTTCATTCTTTTCAAATTTGTGTGGTTCTCAAGATAGGAGACAGAGATTAACACTTAAAAACTCAATGCATACGTAGACCAAGATCCCAAGTGAAAGGAGCCTGTGGAAACACAGGTGGCTAGAGTCCATCGTCGCTGGGCATTGCACAAGCCCCCAACGAAGTTACTGGGGACATAGTGCATATGCCTAACCAAATTCACCAGGAGAGCAGAAGACAGGTGACAGCCTTTCTGATTTCCTAGCTGGAAAGATGCGTGTGAGTCTGGGCCTGGAATCTAATTACTGGCAAGCCACTAATAAAACCACAAGATACTTGACAATATGAGAGGAAAAATTGTACAAACAGAAAATTTATGACAGTGATCCACAGCGGTGTTGCAATAAAAGAATCTAGTTTGAGTGACACTTTCTGAATAGTAATAAAAAATTAGAAGCCCAGTCAACCACCAAAGATATTATCAATATTTACTTCACTCTTGGTTGTCAGCTTCATGTCAACCCCCAAAACCTGCTTTAAGGGGGAAAAATATAGGCGCTCCTCCCCTCATAAATTTAAAGGATAAGTCTTTAGGCTTATGGACTATTTTTCATTTTTTTTTCTGCAGGCAAAAGCAAGGAAATCACTTTTGTAACTCTCGAGAAAAGCTACTCTGTGAAGGAACAGCATAATTTTAGAGGGGGACCGCTTTAAATTTTGACCTTATCTTTTTCATCTTTTCTGTCTGCTATAAGAATGATACTCTACTATTGAAGTGTTAACTTCATTTTCAATATGAAAATGATAATTACTTGAGGAGTTAGCTCCAGAATGAAATGACACATTACATCAAGTGTAAAATGCAATGTTTTGCAAAACGTAAAGCAGTCAATCTGTAGTAGGGTGGGACAAACACAGCAGACAGAGAGAAACAGTGAAAGAAAGAGAGAGAGAGAGAGAGAGAGAGAGAGAGAGAGAGAGAGAGAGAGAGAGAGAGAAATTTAGTCCTTGGTTCTATAGCTATTCTTCAGGTAATATGACCCAAGCTTCATGGAAAAGATCCAGCAATTTTCAGGCAAAGGTAAAAGCAATAATTTTTGAAAAGATAAAATAATCACTTTGTACTTAGAATTCTGATTTCCTACTGACTTGATCGAATAATTTCTACTTTAACAGCTCAATAATTTCATATTTATCTTTATTTATTATTCATCATTAACTGATGACATTTCTAAAAACACTCCTTAAGTATCCTGGTACAAAAACAGTTAAAGATTATGGGTGGGATGCCATGTAAATATTTTTTTGATGCAATTAATAACCATTTCTCCACAAGTATAGCTAGTCATTGGTTAGCAATTTATGTTTTTTAATTCCAGGGCATTATGTTGTCCTATGTGGTTTTGTGAATTTATATCTCTTCCATGCTTGGCCAAAAGTTAAAATAAGAATCATTCTACTCCCCAAAAAATATTACTGGCTTGGTAGGGTTTGGGTAGAATTTCATGAATCTTTATTGACTATGCCTTAATTCCTGAGGATAGCATCACTTTTGATAACTTATTGGAATTCCAGAGGGTTTACTAGGGACTAATTTCATAAGATATGCTACTTTTATCTTTGGTTAGAAGCCTAGAAACCTAGAAAACTCAAGTGTAGTCTAAATTTGCAAGCAGCTGCAAAGATACTTCCTGGCATACATTGCATTTAGAATAAAAATGTAAAGACCAAAAAAAAAAAAAAAAAAATGCTATCGAAATTGGGTGCTGTGTTCCCTATGAAGAATTATTCCTAAAACTTTCATAGGAAAGATAGGTAAATATACACAGACAGCCAGAGAAGTCACAACTTTTTAAATTCTCTTCCGTATTCATCATAATTGGCTACAGAGAGAGAGACTTTAAAAGAGGGATGGCAAAAGTTAATCATTGTTCATACATGCTTTACCATCTTTCTCACCAGTACAGGAAAGATGGGGTTCACAAGATCTTGCACTCAATGACTACCTGCAGCCAGACTAAGTGCTCAACTGTCAGTTATGCAATTGCCTTACTGGAGTATCTCTTTCTTTATGTGATCCTTCCTATCTTGGTAGTCCACAGGGAAATTCGCAATTGCATGGAAAAACAGAAATTGCAAGTCATTTATCTAGTTCTTGTGCCAGGTACTTTAGAATTATGTACAGTTTGACTTTGAGAGTAATTGGGCAAAAAAGTACTAGAGAGTACTAGTACAGAAAAAGTTAGCAAAATTCAGTATCACTAAGAAAAAATGGCATGCTTCCAGCACATGGAAGACTTTAGAATAGTGATCCAGTACGAGTTATGGGTGACACATAATCCTAACCATCTGGAAAAGCACTTAGAGATCCTCTGTATCAGAAAGATACACTTTATTTGGGAGCATCTTGATTTTCACTCACTATATATTTAAATAGTAATATATTTATTGAATTAAATTAGGTCTGTATTTCAAACCATTATTTCCTTTATTATCAGTTGGATTTTTATGTATTTTTTCGGCAAGTTTTTTCAAAACAGAAAACGTTCTATATTCTCCAACTTTCAATATTGGAATGTGAGGCTACAAGAAATACATTGTAAGCCACTGCTCCTAAACTTTTTATCCCTCTTTTTATCATCAGGTGAAAAAAAGCTTCCCAGTACAGAATGACATAAACAATTGCTAATTAAATAAACTCTAAAAATCTAATCTCTAACTAGACCTACATAGATTAGATAAACTTTCTCTGAAGGTGAAGTGGATTCTAACCTTTTCTCATTGGTACCAGCCCATCAAATGACATAAACATGCAACCAAGCTGGAGTAATGATAATAGAATGAGAAAAAAAGAAAAAAGAAAAAAAAAGAAAAGACAGGGATATTTGAATTTGAATTTAGAGACACAGTTTTTTTTTTGTTTTTGTTTTTGTTTTTGTTTTGGTGGAACTGGGGATTGAACTCAGGCCCTTGAGCTTGCCAGGGAAGCACTTATTCTACTGAACCATCTCCCCTGCCCCAGAGACACAGTTTAGAGTGCAGAAAGTGTTTGTTTAAAAACATGGATTTTGGATTGCTTCATTAGACATTTCACTTCATTGGAAGTGAAAGACCTTTACAATCAAAAGTATGAAACACTGAAGAGAGAAATTGAAAAAACCACTAAAAGTGGAAAAGACCCCCTGTACTGGAAGAATCACTATTGCTAATATGTCTATGTTACCCAAAGCGATTTCCAGATTTAATACAAGTCACATCAAAATACTGATGGCAAAAAGGCAATCCTAAAATTTATAAAAACAATGATAGATTCCGAATATCCAAAGCAAACCGGAGCAAAATCTCAAATCTAGAGGCATCACAAGGAATGGTTTTAAGATATATTGAGGAGCTATCATAACCAAAACAGTAGAACATTGGGCGTAGACTCAGATACACAGTGATGGAATAGAGAGACTGGAGGGAAACTCAGGCACCTCAAGCCTATCAGTTTTCTGCAAAGTTGCAAAAAGATTCATTGGTAGAATGATTTTCTGGATTACATTCCCCAAGCATGGAAAATCAAAGCAAAAGTTAACAAGTGGGATATTGCATCAAACTAAAAGGCTTCTACACAAGGGAAACAATCAGCAGAGTGAGAACAGCCCACAGGATGGGGAAAGTACTTGCCAGCTGTTCATGGGACAGAGGGTTGATTTTTAGAATACATAAAAACTTAGCAAATAGCTAAGTAATCCAAGGAAAACATGGGCCTTTGATATAAGTAGACATATCTCAACAGAATAACCACGGCTGGGCATGGTGGCACACGCCTGCAGTCCCAACATTGAGAGGTTAAAGCAGGACGATCGCACAATAGAATTTAGCTTGAGTAATTTAAGTACAGTGAGCCCCAGCATCAAAATTGAAAAAAGAAAGAAAGAAGGAAAGAAAGAAAGAAAGAAAGAAAGAAAGAAAGAAAGAAAGAAAGAAGAGCTGATGATGTAGCTCAGTGTGAAGCCCTTTGGTTTTTAATCCTCAGTACTACCAAATAAGTAAATAAATAAATCTTAATAAGTATATGAGAAATGCTCACTAACATTAACTGTCAAGGAAGTACAAATTAGTACTATAATGAGATATGAGATGCCATTTCGTCCTAGTTAGAATGGGTGTTATAAACACACACAATACACTGATTAAAAAATGCTGATGGAGATGTGGGGAAAAAAGAAACAGCTATACACTAAGTGAAGAAATGCAAATTAGTATAGCCAATGCGGCAAACAGTATGGTGATTCCTAAAAGAACTAAAAATACAATCCAGTCTGATCCTGTTATTTCACTCCAGGGTGTGTGTCCCCAGGAGATGAATTCAGCACACAAAAGAGAGACGTGCATGCTCACGTTTGTTGTGGCACTCACTGCTCACAGTCGCTAAGATGTGGGATTGCACGAGACACTCTTCAACAGGTGAACAGACAGAAATATGGCACATACTTTACAGGTGAATAACGACATATTATTCAGTGTCATTTCAGTGTACCTGAAAACTTTTACCTTGTGGCCAGTACTCGTGACCATGAAAAGTAAAATAAAGGTGGTGCATGAATTTAATGGTTATTTAGATTATTTATTTTTGTCGCTGATATATGTTTCTGATAGCGAAGATGCAGTGACATAGCATACATACGTAGCGCAGAGTAGCATGGCATACATGTCTCTGATTGCTTAGATATATTTTATGTTTATTTTTATTTTTGGCAGAACTGGGGATTGAATACATAGATATATTAATAACATCTACGACACATATATTCATGACATGAGCTAAACATTTCTAAACATTTTCCATTAAAGATACGATCATATAAGATGTTGGTGCTCTCTTCATTCATTAAATAACATTTTATTAGGTCTCTAGGGTAAAGCAACAGAAGATGGAAATACTAGCTACTCTCCTATTTTAAAAATAGCAAATTATGAATAATTTACTAATAATAAATAATAAGTGATAAATTATGAATTTATGAATAGTAAATTCATAAGAAAAGCTGTCTGGTACCACCTTATTTAAACAGATGTAAGCAAATTGATTACAATGATTCATGAAGCATATTGATGAAAATAAAGTTGTCCAATCCTGTTTTCAGGTCAAAAGTTATAAAGGGTAGCATCCTGCTCTTGTGAGGAGTGTTTAGGGATATGTATCATATCTGAAGAAACCGTTGGTTGCAGGGTGCTACACCTTCCCAGTGCAACTCAAGGAATGAGTACTAGGAACACAGAAGTGGGAGCAGCACTGGGGAGCTCCTCTGGCGTCTTCCGTGCTGGGGATGAGTGTGGGGCTCAGCGCTGCCAATCCGTTCAATCACACCTTAAGCCGCCTCTGCTGGGCTGAATCCAGAGCAACATAGATTTTTCTGTACCCCCTGCTAAGAGCCTAATCATCCACATCCTTTCTTTTGAAAGGGAGAAATCTCAATAGGATTGGAAACAAGTCGGGGAAAAGGTGCCAGCAGGGGGCTTGTTTCATTATAATAACAAACCAGCTCCCCGCTCAAAGAGAAATCTGCTGAATTCCTGGCTGTCTTGTCCTAGTTGATTCGTTTTTCATCCTAAATATTTACCTTAATCCCTTTAAGACAAAGCACTCTCAAAGGAATAGTTGCACTTCTTTACCATGGAGAGAGGAGGGACACACTCCTCTGTGTCATGGAATTTCTTCAGTTGCTGTGTTGGGTTCACTCACCTCTTCAGAGAGGTCTTGCTGCCTCTTCCCTGCCTGCCTCTACATTTTCTTTTCATCATAAACTGCTAACTTGAATTTATGTTTTTCCCTTTGATGCTGGTCAAGGTTTTACAAGTCCCCAACATGGAATCCTTCAGATATAGAGAGCCCAAAGTAGCTAAGTCGGGCCCACATCTGTTCTACTTACTTACGATGTATATTGTGATCAAACTCAGACAGAGAAAAATATTCATCCCAGTGCTTCTACACATGGCCTCCTAGATGTAGCCACAGACTTAGCTTTTGTCAGTCAAGGACCAATTGATTGTGGTAGCTCTGAATGTATAAAATTCCTCTGGAAATTCTGCCAAGACCATCTTGCCCTTTTCTGTAAATGGGGTGGGTTCTGGCACTGACCTACAACCTGCAGTGTACTCAGATGGGTAGGTTGCTCAACCAGGCTGGTTAAATCTGATGTGATGGAGAAAACATTTGGAATGTAGATACCAGTTAGATTCTAATAGTGTCTGAACTGAGGGAAGAATCCATCTCTGGGGACAAGGCAACTGTGTTCTGTACCTGGTGATTCAGAGAGAACTGAAGGGAAAGAACTACGAGGCTGATATTCAGAAATGAGCAGGCACAAGAGTCCAGGAACCTGCGAGATGCAGAAAGAATTTATTTTAAGCTGGCTATAGTGCCTGGGGATGGTCCTCATTCTAGGGAAACCTCCCCCATACTTACCTTACTAGATTTACCAGACCTATGGCCTAGCCTAGTAAACGTACCTTTTTAATGACATTTATTTGATAGAGATTTTCCTATGAGAAACAGAAAGATTTATGATAACAATAGCTTTCAGGTAGTCAGGGAATCATGTTGTCTCTTAGCTTAGCCGGACAATAACTACCATCTGACTCAACTCAGTCACTTTATGTGTGACAGCACTGGGGCATGGTAGTAATGTGGACTCACTGCTGGAATGCATAATTAATGGCAAAGCTGAGACTGGATTTACAGGTGAGAGGTATGAGGGGCTTGTTATCTCCAGCGCAAACTGAAAAGTATAATTAGGGGCAGAGTTCTGGCACCTATGAATTCTAATCTTTTTAAGAAGCTCACAAACTGTGTAACCCCGAATATGTTTCTGAAGCTGCGGGTTTTTATCTGTTAATGAGAGGCCTCCCCCATGTATTCTCTAACTCTAAAGCCATATGATTCTAAGCAATGTCTACAGATGCAAAGTGGAATGGGTATCAGAAGTTGTTATCTATAAATATAATGATGAATAGGTTTTCTTTTTTTTATAATTTTTTTAAATTTTTATTTATTTGAGAGAGAGAGAGAGAGAGAGAGAGAGAGAGAGAGAGCGTGGTGTGTGTGTGTGGCCAGCTCAGCCCACCAGGGGGTGGGGCTGGCTGGCATGTGGTGCTGGGGGATTGAACAGATGCTTTGCTAAGCTTGTTCTAAGTAGGTGCTTTAGACCACTGAGCCATCTCTCCAGCCCCGATGAATAGGTTTTCTTGGGAAAGAAAATAAATCAGGCGGCATGAGCACCCAAGTGTTAAACTAGAAGGGCTGTTTTACAGCTCAGATTTCAGTGTTGAAGTCAATCAGGGAAACCCACATAGTGGTGGGTTTGCTTTGTGGGTTCTTCCTATCATAATCCTGAAGTGGAACCATTCAGAGGTATGGAAAGAATGATTTACAGATTTAAGACTCTTCTTCCTATCCTTCTTCCTATCAAATCAGGCAGTCAGCTAATTACGTGCAGGGACCATGGGTGTGTACTTACTGAGAATCTGCTGGAAACATCCAGAATCACATGCAAGTCACAATGACATTCTCTCTTTCAGCTAGGAGGGGATTTGAAAGATTAAAAATAAATTGATTTGGGCTTCTTGATACTTGAAGATATGGAATGAATCTCTCTCTCCTTCCCTTCTTTCTATACTTTCTTTTCTTTTTTTTAGCTCATGATACTGTTTTTGAAGAACAAATAATTGTGAATATGAGTCTTTCTAATTTTTTATTCAAAAAAATCGGAGAACAAAGAGATTGTAAGGAGTTTCCATTTCTAAAGCTGTAAACGGTCAACAGCACATACTTTCGCTCAGCAACATATCCATGGGCCCTCTCATAACCTAGGATTCCCCCTACACCTTGTGCGATATGTTACCCAATTCTGTCTCCTTGCACAGAGAGACAGTTTCCCTGCAGCCTGCTTCCTGCTCTGATTCTCTTTACTGCTCCTTCCTAAGGCCCTCTGGATTTGTCTTCTGTTAACTATTTTGTTAAGTCATCTCTTTTGTCACTCAGCAGTAAAGATCTAATTATGTAACCAGTTTGGTGACCTTTCCTCAATCCTTCTTTGCCCTCTCATCTCCTAAATATGGCTGTTTCTAAAAGTTGTTCCTTGCTACCCACTCCCCCTATACCAATCAAGCCCTGTGGATACTTCTTCGACACCTATGATTTATACTGAACTATTAGTTAGGAGAATGGGAAGAAGATTGGAGGGGCACAGTGGTAAGAAATCTGGGCGACAGAGTCTTAAATCTGTAAATCATTCTTTCCATACCTCTGAATGGTTTCACTTCAGGATTATGAATTGCCTACATAGTTTCTTTAATTTGTTGTCACCTTGTGTGCTCCTAGACTGACTAAAGCTGTGTATAGAGTCAACATCAAAGGTTCACGAAGGTTGAAGGAAGTCAAGTTTGAGTTTGATGATTTCCTCAAACAAATAAATCTATAAGTGGATATAAAAAAGCTGAAAATGAATAATCAGGGAGCAGAACTCAGGAGCAGCAGTTAAAAAAATCTGGAAGCAAGAATCAGGAAGCAAGCCAGTATAGACCAATATCAGAAATAAAAACCTCAGAAAAATGTTTTTCTCTAAAACTAAATTAAATTCTGCCAAGTTAGATTAGATGGTATTACAATCATTTTTACAAAATTTCTACTAATCTCACTTACATTCCACTGCTTGAAGTTTCCTGTAGGTGTTCAGAGTGGTACTGATCACTGTAAAATTAGGATTTCACTTTTTTTTTCATTTACCTTTTATCCTTCCATGCAGATGAACCTCTAATTCTCTAAATTTATTTCTTGTCATTTCTTATAGTAGGGCTCTTGCTCAGGTACTGATGACCTTATCTTCCCAAGAGTTGACCAGTTCTAGACAGATCAATCATCAGATTATCCCACTGCAGATAATCCCTGGAGAACACTTAGGAACCACCCACTTCAATTATACCTTGCCTGTGGCTCACGCCTCCTCAGAAGCATTCAGCGCCTCACTGCCTGGGACCCTGATGTTGCATCTCATTCTGCGATTTCAATATTTTCCCTTGCTTGCCTTTAAATCCTGTTTCTACTAGCCTTGATGTACACCAACTTAAAAAAAAATCTCACATTTTCATTCATTGTAATTTTGTTTTTATACATAATCTTATTTTGAGTCTGCTTCTTGTCGTCTCTTGTTGTAGAAATCCTAGTCATTCTTGAAGATCCAATTAAAACAGGGTTTGCTCTCATTCTACAGTTTTTAAATGCTTCCAATAGTCTGGAATTTATGCCATGTGGTGAGCAAACAGATGAACAGCACTGTCCCTCCTGACATAAGAGAGTATTATACTACAAACACAACACGTGTGCAATATATATGTGCACATGGTGACGTACTATACTCTACGCTGTGCTGTGGGACCAGAAGAAGAACAAGAAGCAGTCACCTAAATCCAGCCTAGACAGGTCCTCTGGAATAAGCTGGTGTCCAGGAAAAGGAGAAGTTTACCAGGCAAAGAAAAGCAGATGCAGTTTGGGGATTTTCTCTCCAAAAGAACCACAAGGCTGTTAAGAACACAGCAATACATTTTCCAGAGTACAAAATTCTAGGAGAATAATAAAAAGTTTTTCTCTACTCAGAGGCAATACTTTTCGTTTCCAAAGTATTATTTGTGCTGCATATAGCCATCTTATCGTGTTTTGTGCATTTTGGTTTTGTGTCTTTTTTCTTTTCTTCTTTCTTTCTTTTTTCTTTTTTTGCATTTTAGGAAAGGGTGTACAGGGTATCACTACTAGACCAGACTTGTAGTGATCCTCCTGTTTACAGCCTCCCAAGGTCTGGAATTACAGGCATGCGCCACCACACCCAATCTCAATCATAGTCTCAGCTTGCCCCAAGGGCGGGGCCGGCACAGCAGGCCCAGATCAAACCACCAGCCTCTGTGTCCGCCTAAGCAGGTGCTTTAATCCACTGAGCTACCAGCCCTATGTCTTTTTTCTTCTCATTCCTATTTTGTAATTTTTTTTTTTTTGCATAGACTGTCTTGTAAGCATAGTTGTATAACTAAGTAGATGTTCATTATTCAATGAATCTGACTTGAATTAATAAAAGGTTGCATAGGCTCAGTGTGTTGGTCCACGTTCTCCTTTGGTTTGCAAATAGGTGCCTTATGCTAAGGAAGATAATGGGCCTTTCCTGGAGTGCCCAGTCACTCAAGCAGAAGTGTGAAAATTAAGAGAACTTCATAAAAAGAAAAGTGGTGGTTTTTGTGGATTATATCTATTTAACTAAAAGGACAAACCCCAATCCTGTTTTGTTGGTTTAGACATGAAAATTTGTGCAATGACTTTTCTGATTACATCTTGAAAGAGAAAGAAAATGAAGGTTAGCCAAAAGGAGGGGATTTTCTAAACAAAGTGACTGTTAATGGAATGTTATAATTTTAAATTATGAGATTCTGAAGGTCACGAAATTGATGGAGAAAGAAAAGCTGCCAGGCTCATTCCCTCTGCCCTCTTGCCCTCTGTTTGGCTTATGTAGGACCTGTGTTCTGAGAAGCCCATGCCTATAAGGCTTGTTTGTGTGTGTTATCAAAATGAATAGAAGTCATTTTGATATACTGCTCTCTCAGGTGTCTGACATTTTTTCTTCATACCGGAAGAAACAGTGCAGAATTAATATTTGACTATATTCACATTTTATTTCTGCCACCAGCCTCTCCTACCAGCACACAACTGCCTCTGTGGACCTTAGCTCAGACCAGCTATCAGAGGTCCCTGCCTGGCATGGCTGGATGGTGGCAGATCACTACCATTGCTCTGATTTATTTCTGTTAGTTAAATTCTCACCTCTCAGCTTGCTCCAGCCTCTTTGCTAATATGTCCCTCTATACCAACTCCTAACTTTTTACTAGACCCATCTCCACATCTCTTTTCCCCAAATCTTGCATCTGAAAAATCAGTATCTCCTAGTGGTAGAACTATTTTCTCTGCTTCAAGTTGACACAGGTAAGCTTAATAACTACTCATATTCTCTTCATATTGTTTCCTCAGATGCAAGTTGGACCATAACAAGTTCTAGCACTCAAAAATATCTCCGACCTTGGAGAAGACTATGTAACTCCTCCCTGTTTCTGTACAAGTTACTTAGAGTGTCTCCTCCCAGGCATAGAATGTCAACTGTGCTATGGAATTAGTTCTGCTGCCCTACCCAAAGCATGCCTTCTCTGTGGGGATATGTAGATTTGAATTGAACAAGTTACCCTGTGTGCCAGACCTTCAGCTTCTATATCCATGCAATGAAGCTAAATTCTGTGGTTCCCAGAGAATTTTGGTGATGAAATGATTGCTTTGGAAAGTGTTGAACATGGCATTGTGGCTGAGTCATTCATTGGGTTGAGTGACTTTCTCAGGGTCTCAGGCAGCTTAATAGAGAGTGTAGACCATGTCCCTATCTGCTGACCAGTCCTTTTGAAGCTTTCAGGAAGAGTCACTAATGGTCCTAGTTGCTGTTCATTGGTGTCAATTTATGTTGAAATCGGTAATTTGTTCTACAGAGGACTTCAAAGCTAAAATTTTAGGAATTCATGAATTGGTAGGCTAAAGCTTAAGGACCCAACTCTAGAGTGAAAGGACAATTTCTGCTCTGATTTTATAGTTTTCCCCCTTGTTTGGGCTTTGACAATGGAGTATTATTTGACTATAAAGAAAGATAAGCTCAAGGATTTTACAGGTCAATGGATGCAGCTAGAGATCATATTCATAAGTGAAATAAATCAGACCTGCATGTGTAAACATTATATTATCTCCTTAGTGTGAGAACCTGAAAGAGTAATGAAAATCTGAAAGATACAAAGGATACTGCGAAAGGGAATGAAAGTGTTCAAAAGGAAAGAACAGGCCAAGCAATGGCCGTGACTCATCCACATGGCTGACACTGACAAAGGTTCTACAATCTGAGGTACAGGATCTCAGGATAAATCCTGAGGGGATTTCACTGACCTTATCAGATCCAAAAGCTACAATTCTTGTTGTATAGGTCCTGCTTTACCTTGGTCTTAACCATCCAGCAGAAAAGTATAAAAATGAAGTATAAGAAGTAAAGTCATGCTGTTATGTTGAGCTGTAGGGGACTCAGGTCAACAATTTCTGACATTGCCAGTGAAGCAGAAGACCCAATACTATTATGGGCTACTGGACTCTTTTAGAATATTTTGCTGAGTTTACACACCTATAATATTCAAATAACAGAACTTAACAAAAAGGGTATACAGATGAATGTCCATTTTGTATCTGTGTATACAAAGTGGTTAGGATAGATATACAGTTACATTCTCTTAATGAATAGAATGATTTGTTCTAATGGTGTTTGTAAATAGGATATCAAGTCTGCATCTTGTACAGCAATTAACCGCTAAGAAGAATGTATGCAGTGTGTTAATTATTGAAACTTTCCTACCGATTTGATTTGAAACTGTCTCATTGCTATTTGTTTATCAATAAAATTATGGCAAAAAAAAAAAGGAAAGAAAAACTGGGATGAGGGAAAGGAGAAACACACACTCACACACACACACACACACACACACACACGATAGTTAAGATAATTGTACTGTTAATTTCTATTGGCTTATAGAAAAGAATAATTAATCCTTAACTTTTTTGGCCAGTTTTGCAGGCCTGTATCTGATAATCTGAAAGCTCCTTTGAAGATAACAATATAAGCGGCCTGCCCCTTACCTCAGCTCTTTAAGTGCCTACTTCAACAAAGCAGTCAGGCTCAGGTTGCTGTGGTTCAATCCCCAGAACTCAAGCCAGCCAAACCTGCCCTGAAGGCATTCAGAGCAACCCCCCCCAAAACAAACAAACAAACAAACAAACAAACAAAACAAAAAAAACCCAATATGCAGTATAACAATGATTATTTGTTTCCCATCATCTTGTTTTGAAATTTTGTATCATTTGAAATTTAACTTTTTTTTTTTTTTTTTTTTGGAACCAGGGATTGAACTCAGGCGTTTGTGCTTGCCAGGGAAGCGCTTATTCCACTAAGCCATCTCCCTGGCCCCAACAGGTTTTTTTGTTTTTTGTTTTTTTTCTCTTTAAATTAAAAGCAGAGAGTCAAAAGATGGGAGGCAAATTCTAGGAGTGATAACTGTCGGCTATTTTCCTCACATGTATGTAGAATTGGAGCAACTAATATGATTGTTTCAGGTTTCAGGTCTGAGAACTAAGGATGTGAGGGTATGTGTATCTGTATTATTTTACAGTGTATCTGCTTTCCAACATCATACAAGTTTTATAGTTTATTTTTAAAAAATATTATCCACATAGTTCCTGCTCTACATTCACAGTTAATCAAGAGTTCATTCTATTGGATTTTTGATTGTTCATTGACAATTTCTCTCCTGAGGCATAAATTAAGAACTCTGTGTATGCCAGCTTGTCACCTCTATGCGTGCCTTGTTTGTATACCAAGTTCAGGTGCACACTGACCCCTGCCTTTCTCTCTACCTGCCCTACTAGGGGAAGTTAGTAAATTGTCACCGTCTGTCAGTTTTTGCTTCATGTTCTCCAAAAGTCTTTGCTTATCCAGGACTTAATTTAAGGCATAATGAGGAGCTGGAGGGGCCTACCCTTCATAGGTATACTTAATAACTACCATAATAACCATAGATTGCTGGATTCTAACTTTTTAACTTGAGCTCCCCAAATATTGTAAAACTTGACCTTTCTTCCATTACAAAACCAAGCAACCCTGATCACATTGGATTTGTGTGTGTATGTGTGTATATGTGTGTGTGTATGTGCATGTGTGTATGTGTGTATGAATAATACACTTTGTAACTGTGGCTAACATGCAAAATAATAATTACAATTTCATTTCTTGTATTTGTAAAAGAATAGTTATCTGGGAGGGGAATTAGAAAAAGCAGGAAAACCTGAAATGCCTAAGAGAGTAAAATTAACATTAAAGGAAATGTTCCTGTTCATTTCTTTAAAAGCATTGGCAACCCTAATAATAACACTGTTCCCAGTGTGTACAGCATTACTGCATGTTTCCTCCTTTATCTCCACTTCCAGTAGCAATCTTACATGGTGCAGGATTATTACCACTAATCTATTAACAGCATAGTTTGTCAGGATAGTTATTTGCCAGGCCCACGGGTTGATTGGTCACCAAACCTCTCTTCTCAGATTAGACTGATTCTGAAGTTTGCTTTCTTTTCATCATTTCTCACAGCTTGCATGTATGACATGTTCTGTCAAAGCAGACGAGTGAATACCCCCAAACGTCTTACATCAGGTTGCCCTCACTGCGGTGAACTCTGTGGAGGGATACTGACTGCAAACATCCTTTTCTGTCATTTATATCATTAGCTTTAGAAATAGCAAGCACAAACACATAAAAACCACCATCTTATTTATTTGGATTCCCTCTTCTTTCCTTGTAGAATACTTAACAGTTTCAAGGAAAGAAAAAAAAAAAAAAAAAAAAAGCAAAAAGAAGTAAAGCACTGTAGAATGGAAACTTGAAGCTAAAGTGATTTGGTGAACATGTGGCAAGATAAACCCTCTCCAGGCTATGGAAGGGTATTACAAAAAGAAACAAATAATTTTTTAAAACCATGATCATAAAGACATACCCAGGAGGTAGTATAAAATATTGTACTAAATAGATTTTGCAGTATGAAGAAAGCTGAAGAATAATAGATATTGGAGTAATCCACAGGAAATGAAAATATCCATGTACTAAAAGCAGGATCACGAGGCTTAAAACTTTACAATCTTGATTCCAGGTGTTCAAAACTAAATTCACATAATCATTACGAGTAAGATTCTGCAATCTATTAAATAAATAAATAAATATTAAAAAAACCTCCTTGAATTAGTTTTTTGATTAATAAAAAGAAACGGTGCTAGAAAGGAAGAAGGAAGAAAAATAGTTGAAACTCGACTCTGTGACTTACTCTAGGCTCAGTAAAACATATTACAAAACCCTGTAGAGTGGAACCAGGCCACCTTTGGTGTTTTGAGATTGGGGTCAGGATTCTGGAGCGCAAAATTACAAGACAACAGTTTGAACTGCTTTACATAAACAGAAGTTGCCACCCGTGCCATTGAAGATTGGAAAAGCTTATGGTGCACACAGGAAGTGATGTCAGTTGTACTCAGGGGCCAAAGAAAAGCGTTCAAATCCCAAAACCAACATGGGCCAATGGAGAGTGAAGGATTCTAAAACTGGGGAAAACGAAACCAATTACTCATATTTTTGTTCTTCAGAGAAAATCTGGAAGAAATGAAAATAGTGTCCAGCATACAATAAGAAAATCATTTGGAAAAAATGTTTCCAAAGTGAAGTTAAAAGATATACCAGCAATTTGTATGAGGATAAATAATCTTAGGTTATTTCTGAAGATTCCTTGTTCCTGTGACTATGGTGTGGGAAAAGCTGAAAAAAATAATTTCTCTTCAGCCTTTTCTTTTCTCAGATAACGTATAGATAATAAAGTTGTTTCTGTAATTTGCTTCCCTTCACAACCAATGTGGAGCAGACTCTGAATTTGTACCCAGGACCCCACATCCATGCTGCTGTAGGATCTCTCCCATGAGCCTAGTGTAGTGTCTAGTGAGAGTTTGTACTTCGTAACAGTGAACTGGACAACTGAAGGATTAACAGGCATCTATTATGTGTCTCGCTATTCTAGGAGCTGAGATGAATAGAAGGCAGTCGCTGGTCTCCAAGAGCTGATAGTCCACTCCAGGGGACAGAAAGAGAGACCCTCAGATACAATGCCAGAAGAAATTGGATGAAGTTATTCACAGGGTACTATTAAAGGACAGAATTCTGGAAGCCAATTTGAGCAGGGGATCTTAGAATGATTTATTTGTGTCTGAATGGAGCCAAAAATGTGCAAAACATAAGACAAGCAGCCTTTCGGGTGGAAGTGGAGAGTGATCAGGGCATAGTTGTGTGCCGCGAACCTCAGTGCAAGTTGCTGGATAGCAACAGGAGATAGAAATGTAGTCCAGCCTATATCATGAAACAGATTCTGGACCATGTCTTAAAAAGTGTCTTTATCTTGCTACCCTCTGCATAATTAAGAAAATTTGAAATATATAAATTCAGGGGTCATAATCAGATTGACAAAATTTAAAGATCATTCCCACAGCAATATGTGCTGAATGAGTTCAAGATTGGAGAGGAAGATTTCTTGAAATGATCTAAAAGAAAAAAATCATGTAAGTCTTCTCCTTGTCCTCCGTCTTCCTTTTCTTCTCCCTTTATTTCTCCTCCTTCTCCTCTTCTTCCTCCTCTTTTAGACAGAGTCTTCCTCTATAGAACCCTCTGGCCTTGAACTCACTGAGTAGCTGAGGCTGGCCTTGAGCTCACAGTGATCCTCCTACTTCAGCCTCCCAAGTGCTGGAATTACAGGCCTGTGCCACCAAGGCCAGCTTATCTGAGTCTTGTAAACTAAAACCGTAGTAAGGGAGCAAGAAAGAGTGCTATGTTTATTTTCTATGAGAAAGACAAAAATCCTCATCAGTTCCTACAACTTGGGGATTGCTTTTTCCTGCTTAGACTGTCATAATGCTCATAAAATGGTAACAAAAGTAGGTTGCCACTGAAACAAAAATTGAAATATGTGTGATTTGCTTGACACACATGTGGGTGTAACTGCATGTGTCAAGAAAACACAACTGGAAGCCAGAAGAAAGGCCATTCATAGTAAATGGAGGCAAGTTTCTAGGACTGTTGCTTGGTGCTTGCCACTCCTGATGCCTTTTTACCTCTTGGTCTCCTTTCCATTTGCAAAAGCTCAAGAGCTTGAGGAGCAGGGAGGGAGAGAAGGGGGAGGAGTCAAAAAGGAAAAAAGAATGAAAGTCTGCTATGCACATGGACCAGTTCCCCATGATAAATCTGTTCACTATGTACTTCAAACACATGCTAATAAAAGAGCTTGTTTGGGAGAGCATGGAGAGACCAGAATATTTAAAGAGTTTGTGGCTTTAGGGACAGGAATTGAGTGTCAGAATGTGAGTTTGATACACTGATGGCATTTTCAGGCATTTGACACGTAAGGAAGGGACAGGTCTAGAAAAGATCTGGACATGATGCAAGTAGAAATGAGAGGGTAAGGAAGAATCCAGGCATCAGAGGGGCAACTATCTCAATTCCAGACTTGAAAGCTAAAGTTGCACAATATTTTATGCTACAAAGATAAAAACAGAAAAATGGAGATAAAATGAAGGGCATGCCTAGGTATCTATTGTGAACACTTATGAACTGACTAAGGAGTGTCCAACAGGAAAAGCTTTTCAGTTGGAAGAAAAATAGCTTAGAGAAAGCAGATGAAGGGTACAGCTTGGTCACTAAAGCCCTGCAACCCTAGATATATACAACTAAGTTAAGAGAAAAAGTGAAAAATATCCTGAACAGATTTTGATGCAGCCATTGGCATGTGGAGCTATTGCACCAGACCCAGACTAAGTTTTTTGAGACTGACTGATACTTGTAGTGAAGTGAGGACCCCTGATCTTCTGTTGCCAGAAAACAGACTGGAGAAGCTACTCTGTTCTCTAGGTTGTCCTCTGGTCACTGGCGAATTGGCCAACTGCCACTCAGAAAAACTCACCCTTTCCAAGGCTGGATTCTTAGCACAACAGCTTCTTGATGAGATACTTTTGAAACATGATAGGCATTTTTCTGGGCAGTTGGCTTTTTGGTCTTCCAGGGAGGGAAGGAGGATTTGGCTGGGATCTTGGGTGACTACTCTGGGATAAAATACTGTAGGGTTTAGAAGATGGCCTGCCCGATTTCTGTCTTCCTCATGAGGATCTTCAAGATCTGTCTTCAAGCAATCTTGAAGGTTGCCACTTTCACCATGTGGCTCTTGGGGATATAGATCCTTTTGGTCTGATTGTTTAATGAGGCAGAGAACGGGTGTACTCACCCTATAGCGCATCTCTGTTGGAGTTGACAATGCTGTATCAAGCCAGGAAGCTGATGTGCCCCTTGGTTTCTGTGCCTACCACCTCACAACCAATTGCCAAAATCTTTGCTGGAAGTTTCTGGAATACTTCAGCACACTTGTTCTCTGAGTGAGCTTGGGTGGGGTTCTGTGTGGCACTGTTCCAAGGAGCATTCTTCCAAGGAATTTCATCTGAGGAGTGCTTTTTCTGGAGGCTATTTCTCTTTCTCTGGGGGCTGGTTGGGTCACTGTTTGATTTTTCAAATGGCACTGTGAATCTCACCAGGCAAATCTACATGAACTGCAGCAGAATCAGCCTTTTTTGAAAGATCAGGGGTCAGCTAAGACACAGTGGCTTTCTTGTCCAGGAAGTGGTCTGATACACTGCTGCATGCAGCTGTCATCTTCTATTTTTAGGAGGGAAAGGATCTTGAAAGTTCCATTTTACCTCAGAGTTTCCATTTTCTTTGAAGGTTTTGCATATAGTTTAGGTACCTTTCTTTATGGGCCTTGCTCATTTTATTTAGAAAACATTTCTGTTTTCCCCACAAACTGTTGCTTCTCGACAAAATTTCTGTGGTTGACCTTTCTTTCTGATGTCTTTTTGTGACTAGATTCCTCTTGATCTAGATTTGGGAGTGAGGAAGACATGACGACAGGAGATGGTAGATGATATGCTAGGAAGAGGTGCTCTTGGCTGAAAGGAGGCTAAGGAGGATCATGCTCTCCTAAATCCTGTTGTCAAACATATTAAGTAATGCAGAAAACCTTGAGAATGAAATGGATCCTAGCAACTTTATCTATAAACCATGAAATGATGGTGGGTGTTCTGGTGTAAGATGGGAAGCCTGAGCTCTAGGAAGGTACCAGAGTTCACCAGCTGTATGACTTTGGAAAGGTCATCTTGCTCTAGATATCAATTTTATTTGCAAAATTAAGGGATTGGGGCTGAGGGTACATGTCAGACCACTTCCTGGACAAGAAAGCCACTGTGTCTTAGCAGACCCCTGATCTTTCAAAAAAGGCTGATTCTGCTGCAGTTTATCTAGATTTGCCTGGTGAGATTCACTGAATGTCTGTGGTGTATGTCTGCGGTAGAGTGCATAGTTAGCCTGTGAGACCCTGGGTTAAATCATCAGCAATAGAAGGAGGAGGAGGACGAGGAGGAGGAGGAGGAGGAGGAGGAGGAGGAGGAAGAAGAAGAAGAAGAAGAAGAAGAAGA
>NW_004524685.1:7958419-7978811 GCF_000260255.1 Octodon degus | reverse complement strand
CAGTTTATCTAGATTTGCCTGGTGAGATTCACTGAATGTCTGTGGTGTATGTCTGCGGTAGAGTGCATAGTTAGCCTGTGAGACCCTGGGTTAAAGAGGAGAAGAAGAAGAAGAAGAGAAGAAGAAGAAGAAGAAGAAGAAGAAGAAGAAGAAGAAGAAGAAGAAGAAGAAGAAGAAGAAGAAGAAGAAAAGAAGCTGTAGAGTTCATGAAGTTCCTACTCTCTGTAAGGTATAGGAAGCCATAATAGGTGAGCTCTGTAAACAGGCTAAGCATGCTTGAAAGCAATGAAAGGCATGGCATAGGTTGACTCAACAAATGGAAGAACAAATTGAGCCATCTCTCTCCTTTGGTTGTACATGGGAGTGGTGGTCTTTTACACATCAAACTCACTCTAGTCCTTCTAAGTAATGGCCTTTGCTATGACACACTGAAGTGGAGGATGGGGATGAGAGGGTAGGAGATCAAGGTAACGAACCCTAACAAACAGAAATTGATGTGTCACAGAGGAGTCCACTCTTCCATGACCTCATAGCCACCTCTTAGATGGGTTCCATTAAGCACTGGTAATTGCTTTCTAAAAATAGAACCTGAGCAGTGAGTTTGAAAAGTGACTCTTGACATAATGTTGTCTCTGAATAAATTATTGTTCTTCATTTTTCTTCTCTTCTTTTTTACATGCATCAGATTAATGGAACCTAGGATGCATCTACAATCCTGACTGGAATCAAGAGTGAGAAACTTGATTTTAGTCTTCTATGCTTCTTCTACATGGAAAGCAGACCACAGCCAGGCCACAGGAAAGGTGAGCAAGCCATGCAGTCATGTCCTCCATGCATGAGAAAGTCTGGGATGAAGGACCATCATGTGGCCAGAGAGAATGTGGCTCTACAATGTGGAGGAAGAGAACTAGAGAGGGATGAGATTGGGATAAGGAGTTTCATATTTACCTGGAAGGCAAAAGAAGCCACTGATAGACTTCAAGTGGAGGGGAGAGTTGTGGCATATTTTAGATTTCATAGAGAGATAATGTACACTATTCAGCTTTTCTCAGTGAGACAAATACTTGACATCCACAGTTTAGGGGAGGAAAGGTTTATCTTGGCTCACGGTTTCAGAAGCTGCAGTTCAGGTACAGCTGATGCCAAGGAAGGAGCAACTTGGCAAAAACCCATGGTGGGGGAAGGTGGCTCAGCTGCTGGCATCCAGGATGCAGAAATCAGGGGAAGAGCCAGACACTGAGGAAAGTCCAGAGACCTGAGAGTCGCCAAGATTGTGCTCCCGTGATTTGCTTCCCTCAGCCAGGCCCTAGCTCCTGACAGCCTCTTAGCTATGAATTTATCAGTGGTTTAACTCACTGATGAGCTTAGTGCCCTTAGAGTCCAATCACCTCCCAGGAGTCTCTTAATCCAGTTAAAATGATCACAAAGATCACGCAGAACATTGTGGCTACCGTGCTTTTTTTCCTCCGCAGCACTTCTACCACTTCTATCTCCTGAATTCTACTTAATGTTCTCTAAGAAGAAATCCGAAGGACTGAGAAGAATTTGTGCTTAATTGTCTTCTTCAGATATAACATCTGTGAAAAGTAGTATTACAGCAAATCTTGATCCGGATGTTAATGGTGGCTGTACCCTGATTCAAAGTCATAGTTCAACAATTTGAGATTTTATTCTTTTCTTTAATTTGTCAGGAAGTGAAGCATTTCAGCTCTCGGCAGCTAACCTTTATAAGCCAAATTGCTTCTTTTGTTTGTTTAGCTGTGACATGGATTCTGACATTGTAGAGTCTAGTGTAGAGAAAAAATAGGTCCTGAGAGATAGCGCCATCGATGTACCAATAATGCAAGATTTCTTTATCATGTTATAACGTGGTTGCAAAATATTGTAACCTCATTGCAAATCCTACATTTTGGAATGGCTTATTATGGGTCTTCCAGACATTTAAGACTCAAGGTTGTGGTTTGCTTTCTATAAAAACATAAAACTTGCCAGAAACTTCTGCTACGTGCCAAATCAATTTGACAATGCATTTAAAAAGTAATTGGTAAAATCTAGACTAAGCCATCAGAAGATTTGTTCACAGAAGTGAAATTTAAATAGAATGCCATCAATTGATTTGGGTTCCTGGCAATGAAAACTTTGGCTTGATGTCTTTTGAACCCAAATCCAAGCAAAATAAAGAAGTTACTGGGTTTCTTGCATGCAATGATATGAAGAAGGGAAGAAAGGAAGGGAGGAAGGAAGGAAGGAAGGAAGGAAGGAAAGAAGAAAGAAAGAAAGAAAGAAAGAAAGAAAGAAAGAAAGAAAGAAAGAAAGAAACAACCCACAATGCTTGCTAGTAGGTAATACAAAGATATGATAGTAATTTTTTTTTCTTGTGACAAGTAAACCTATTCAGTGAAAAGAATACTCAGTCTCTACACATTCGAGAAGTTTAATTTAATGCATATTGGCTGAAGAGTTCAAGACTCATTTATGACCTTGGACTACACACATATTTTGGGCAGGGATTTGTGCAAGGATTAGAGTTACACTTCCGAGTTGTGCTATCATGTATATTAGGCCAGGGTCTACCTGGTCTACACTACGTAGACTGAACTCACAGTGATCCTCCTATTTTCAGCCTCACAAGTGCTGGGATTACAGGTACGTGCCACCACACTCAGTCTCAATGGCTCTCGCAGTGCATCCCTGGGGTGGGGCCCGATGTGACGGGCCGGAGATCAAACCCAGCCGCTGCATTCTGCCTAAGCAGGTGCTTTCGTCTGCTGAGCTATCAGGCCGGCCCCAGAGTTCTGCTATTATGAAGTAGCCCTGGACTAAGAGAAATTGTTTCTCTTTTAGTATTAGTTCTTCCTATATTCTTAGTTTAGGAACTTAAACTAGACAGTGCTCCAGGATGCCAATTTGGACTTGTTTTTCTCCTTACTCAGCCCATTCCTGGTCTTTATCATTCATAATTCAAGCAGTGAGTGACCTATCTTCTCACAGTTAAAGTCATGATGTTAGGTAAATCCTCCAGTCTTTTGTTCCCTGGATTGGCAGTACCAACGCTCAGCACCTCCAAATCTTCAGACACTCTGTCCTTCTCTTTCTCCCCCACTTGTGCTGCCATGCACTAGTTCAGGTTGTGTCCTGTGCAGCTGCAGGCCCCGGGAGCTCAGCGCCGGATAAGGATCACACGTCCCTGTTCTGCTCCAAGAGTCACTAATTTAATCAGCACCTTCAGGTAAATACAAAACCACAAGTTCTGTGGCAGAAGGTGGTGATGGGGCGAATATACCCATTGATTTCCTCTTACAAAAATAGTTTTCTTTCGAGAGTGACTCTTTAATTATCCTTTGCCAGTGTCTAGTAGGCCAGCTTCCTTGTGACAGATTAAATTTACCACATTCTGTTTCGATAGCAAGTGAAAATTTCTGCGTCACTCTGATTATCTTTCTCTTCCTTTCTGCTGTGACCCTTCATTACCTCCTGTGGCCTTCCCTTCTGTTCTGTTCCCAGGTGCTCCCACTTTCTTTTACCACAATTTTCAATTGTACTCCCATTCGCTGGTTGAGGTTTCATTACCGATGGAGAGATACAGATGTTGTCCCCTAATTCCTTTGAAAACTTGAAGGGATAAAAATAGACGAGCTCACTGAAATGATTTCTTTAAAACAATAAAGTTTACAGACCCAAGTCTTACTGCACTTTTTATTTTTTTATTTTTTTATTTTTTATATCCAAACTATGTTTTATTCAACATAATGTAATAGCTATGTGTAAACCAATCTGGACCATCGATATATAAGAGATGAGATCAAAACATAGGGTAAATTTTTAATAAAATGTATTACAGTAAAAGGCATTGCCATTAATCCTCCTCAAATTATGACTCCTTTGAACACAAGATCTTATCATTTTTGCAGTTCTCTAATGCAGTTCTGGAAGGGGTCTTTTGGATGTGACTTCGGTTGCTCTGCTGGGACTGCCTCAGCATCCTAAATTGATTCAAAATGTTTAGCCTTCATGCTCCTTTTGACTTTGGGGAAGATCCAGCGTCACACAGCTCCAGATCCAGTGGATAGGGCAGATGAGGCCATGCTGTAATGTTTCATAGGTCTGCTTTTCTTTAACAGCCCTAGGCAGCAGTATTCACTGTATTCTCATCAACCTTGTAACAAAAATTTAAAACTTCAGGGGTGGCGCTGTTAGGTAGCCAAAAGTATGCTTGCAGCCACCTCCTTGCAGAAGGGTAGCTGTGATTTAGAAAGATTAAAGAAACAGCAGGTTGTGAGACGAACTGTTCTGTGTTTGCTCTATCGCATTTCCATTTTTCCTTTCTCATCTTTATTAGCTTTAGTAGCACGAAGCAACTTCATTCCACTTCTGTCTTTGTCTCGAGTGGCACTTAGGAGGTCACTAAATTTTTCTGGACTTCAGCTTCTTAATTTATAAACTGAGAAAGTTGGAATAAACTCTTTCTGGCTTTTGGCTCTAAGTGGAAGCACTATGAAAGTTTTGGAGGTGGAGCAACATTTTGAGAACAGATACGATTTAGAGGGCCATCTGAGGACCAGGCCACTGAAGGTTTTGATATCTACCAGCCTTTTTTATTTATTTATTATTTTTTTTGTATAATGTCTCATTATGTAGCTCAGACTCATAGTGATCCTCCTGTTTCAAACTCCCCAGAGCTGGGATTAAAAGCATGTGCCACCACTCCCAGACTCAGGGGTGGGGCTGGCATGGCATGGGGTTTGGGAATCAAACCGTGGTCCATGCGCTTGCCGAAGCAGGAGCATACTCCACTGAGCTATCTCGCCGGCCCTCTACCACCCTTTATATACAAGTGATCCTTTCTTTTACAGCAGAACTGCAGGATAAAAGTATATGAGATGTAAACTTATGTGAATACTGAGTTTTGGGGCTCGAATTCCGTGAACTATATGCTAATATCTTGAATTGTTCCTTGTTTTTCTCCATTTTCACGCAACAGCAGGCTCATAGTAAATTTCATATTATTTGGCTTAATCTCACGGTAATTTATCACACTGGAAAAACTATCTTGCTCCAACAAATTAAAGCTGAATTTGATTTAATCATTTTCCCTTTAACAGAAGCCATTAGCATGGTAGAATTAAGAATAAATTCTCCGTTTTGATTATTTGTGTTGAAGAAATTTATTGGATTCCTTACTAAATGACTCTTTACATTCTCTTGCTGCTCTGGCCCTGATGTGCTTATTAATGATTGAAGTCACTGCCTGATTTATGAACAAAAACATCTGTCCTGCTTAGAATATTCTCATGAAAATTCCTGGTATTTACTGCTTTGCCGTGGAAGCACTGATGGTGATTAGTGTCAAGCAAGACTCTAAATATTTATAGATTTAATTTATAAAAGTGTCCAAAATGTAGATTCTGTGAAATTCGAGCTGTGTAACAGCATCGGTTATATTTTCTATCATAGCTTTTGTCTAATGCCCAGAACACATTTTTTCCTTCCTTCCTTCCTTCCTTCCTTCCTTCCTTCCTTCCTTCCTTCCTTCCTTCCTCCCCTTCCCTCCTTCCCTCCTCCCTCCCTTCCTTCCTTCTCCCCTTCCCTCCTTCCCTCCTCCCTTCCTTCCTCCTTCCTTTTTTTCCCCTCCTGGGAATCAACCTCAGGACCTTGAGCTTACCAGGCAGGCATTATGGGACTGAGCTATATTCTTGGCTGTGCATTTTTGATACGTTGCTTCATGGAATGAACCTAGACTAGATATTACTATTTAACATTCATTGACCAATTAGGTACCATGTATCACTTGAAGCCTTATGGATGCATTACATATTGAATTTTCTCAGTAATCCTATGAGGTTATGTATTTTTATCATAATACTTCCACTTTTCTGCTTCTGATTTGCAAAATAACCCTAGCTAGGCTATTGGAATTCTTGTCCTCTTGAAGCTGTCTTACAGGTGTCACCACATATGACAACTTGTGTTGTTGTGGCACAACCATATGAGAGAAGTGGTAATGAGGCACAGGCGTTTCCATTAGCTCAACCAAGATCACTTAGTCCTGAGTAAGACGTAGCTGGTTCATCTGAGCTTGTGCCCTTAATGACTGATTCTTTCTTTTTCTCCTGTAGTGCAAGTGTATGATAACTCACTAGCTGTGTGTAATCTTGAAAAGCATTTCTCCACATCCTAAAATGCTTATTTCAGAAGGCTGCTATAAAGATGCTTAAATCAGCAATGAAATATTAAAGGACTTGGGAAAGCGTAGAATAAGAACATGAGCTTTGTCCCTCGCTGAGGACAGGAATTCTCTCTTCTTTGCTAAACTGCTATCCTCATGTACTAGTTAAAAGTAGAAATATGTGGAACCTGGTATGAATGATGAGTGTGTGTGTGTGTAGAAGATGCCACAATTGTCATAAGCCATTGTGAATCTTGCTCAAGGGCCAGTATTTATCATGGCAGTATTTATTATTATTTTAAGTTTGTTTTGCCATTAATGTGTGAAATGAAACCTTTATGTATGAATCCCTGAATCGAATTGGTGTTTGTTTCTTCATAATAACATGAGTAATTATTTGCATCATAATTATTTCTAAACAACAAGGAGAACTTCTTAGTTTCTTTTGTTTGTTCATCATACTTTCCCAAACAAATACATTTGCAGTAGCTCCAATCTCAAGCTTCACAGGCCAAATTGCCCTATGACCTTTCTTTCTTTCTTTCTTTCTTTCTTTCTTTCTTTCTTTCTTTCTTTCTTTCTTCATTCATTTATTTATTATTCCTATGTCTTCTTCAGTCCCAAGGCTTCAAATATCATGAATACACCAATAGCTCCTAATGCATAGTTTTTTCTAGACTTCTGAATTCAGCAGCAACTCAACATTTCCTTACGGATGCTTCCTGGTTGTTTCTCATTGAACATTTCCAACACTGAGCTCGTGATCAAATGTGCCTTATGCACTGTCCCTTGCCCTCCACCCCCACCTGAAACCTCCCCGTTTACAACCTTCTCTGTTCAATAAGTGGCACTTCTGCTTATTCAGCTGTTCAGGCTAACGCCCCCAGAAAGCCGTTCTTGAATCCTCCTTTCCCCTCATCCCCAGGGTATGGTGACCATGTACTTTTCCACATATCTTTCGGCACGTTCTTCTCATCTCAAGACTCCCAACTCAGTGCTATCCAATTCTTGTCCAAGTCACTAGACTCTTCCACCTGGACTATACATGAACTTTTGGAATTGTGGAAGACGACATTTCCCATCTCAAATTTTGACCATGTTTCTTAACTGCATGATTTAAATGTGGTGTTTTCTCTTTGTCTTTATCTAATACCTCAAGCCTTGCTTGCTCTGCTCTGCAGATATGTTTGATATTTATATGATGGGAGAATCACATAACTGATGTTTTCTCATCTGTAAAATAGTGCTTACAATACTTGCTTATCAGAATTTATTATAAAGACTAAATGGGTATATTAAGAATATTTTTTAAATCCATGGGCTATGAAGTTCGAAGGCTTTGGCCTTAATACAGGTTTGCCTTATATTAGCTATTCAATTGGCTAATATTCAACCCATGACAACGATCCTAGTGCCTCACAGCTTATTTAAGAACTGAATGAGAAAACTTGCACATAGCACAAACGTGGTCACCAGACTTCAGTTTTCTCCCCTACCTCTGTGCTCTCTTACTAATTCTAGTCATTCAATTTTCATTCTAATCTGCTGGGAAGCCACCAGGCCAGACAATGTGTAAGATCCAGGCAATGCCCCTTGCTGGGTAGTGAGACCTTGCTAGTGTATCTTTGTACAACTACTTGGATCTTTTAAAAATTCAATTGCCCTGGGCTGCCTCATAACTTAGCAAGAATTTTCTTTGCCTTTAGATCCTTCCTTTTGACTGCTTGCACAGCACTGAACTTGCATGTCGTTGCTCGCTCGCTCGTTCTGAAGTCAGCTCTATGTTTTGAACTTTGCGATTTTGAATATTCCCCTCCTCCACCCCTTCTCCCTAGTCACCTGTAAAGGTCAGCTCTCAAGTTCTTTCATGATGGCATTGAAGTCCAGCATGCCGGGTAATGTAGGAGGCAGAGGGACAGATCCCTAAAAGCTACCCAGAAGTACAAAAGTAGCCCTTTCCATTTTTAACTTTGCCTAATGTATTGTTCCCTTCTTGCAGTGCTTCATGACATGTCTAAATTGTATTCACATACATTCGGGAATGAAGTTTCCATTCTGGGAATCTAAAAGAAACCAATTGGGGCTGGTGAGATGGCTCAGTGGTCTAAAGCACCTACTTAGAACAAGCTTAGCAAAGCACAGGGACCGCGGTTCAATCCCCCAGCACCACGTGCCAGCCCTGCCCTCTGGTGGGCTGAGCTGGCCACACACACACACACACACACACACACACACAAATAAATAAATTTAAAAGAAACCAATTGATGATCAGTAACTAAATGTATCTCAGTCATTATAGCTGCTTCTGTTTTTTCATTAACAAAGGTTATACGTAAGTTAGCACATAGTTTCTTGCACCCACTATTTAGGTCTGAATCACTTGTCGCAGGAGAGTATGTGCTGATCAGATTCTGTTTTTGTTTCAGTTGTTGTTGTTTTCTCCAGCAAGGAGAGAAAGCTCTGTGTGCTTTTCACTGCTGACTGCAGGTTTCTTTCAGATCCCGTTCTCTGGTCTGTGTACACAATATGAAGAACACTCTGAAGTAATGGTGCTGTATTTATGTTTACCTACCAGTCTTCGATTAAATAAGAGAGGAAAGCAGGTTTGTTTGTTTTTTTAATGGTCACCACTTTGAGGAAGATATTTGAGGCAATTATTTGAGTAATTTACAAGCCAATTTTTTTTTTTTTTTTCAAGAATCTAAGCCTGCTTTGGCTGTCCCTTTCTCTCACTGGACCAGGAAGCTGAAGCGTTGCTCGAAACACCTACTCAGGATTCCTACTTTTTAACCTAGTTTTTCCACCTTAAAGCCTCTTTGTGGCTTTAAAATTAGAACTGTTTCAAAAATGTGTTACTGTCAATTACATGCACATCTTATTGTGGTTAATCTGTAAAAAAGGAATTGATGACAGGAAAAAGTATGATGTTTATACATAATCATTTTAGTTAAAAATCAGAACTCTTAGAAACTGTTACAGTTCTTGGGGGCAAGGCATTTGAGGCAGCCACTGTGAGAGTATAGGAATACAAGTGAAGAAAGAAAGATTTCCCTAAAAATGTTTGTTTCTTTTTGATTTCCCTTCCTTATCTTTTTCCTTCCTTCTCTCCCACAGCCCTTCCTTTATTCTTTCCTCCTCCATCCTTCCTTCTATACTGTCACCTTTCCCTCTCCCTTTCCTTCTTTTTCTTCCTTTCTACTTTCTTTCTTTTTTTTTTTTTTTGTAACTTTATTTTTCTGATTAGTTGGCAAACAATACTCCGGAATACATAGCCATATAACACCCTCAAAGTAATGTAAATCTTTGTTTACTTTATTTTATTTTTTCCCATAATTATATTGAGAAACAAATAGCAATGAGACAGTTTCAAATCAAATCGGTAGGACAGTTTCAATAATTAACACAGTGCATACTCTCTTCCTAGTGGTTGTTGTACAAGATGCAGACATAATATCTTATTTACAAACACTATTAGAATAAATCCCTCTATTCATTAAGAGAATGTAACTATATATCTATCTTAACCATTTTGAATATACAGATACACAATGGACATTCACCCGTATCCCCTTTTTTGTTTAATTCTGTCATTTGAATATTATAGGTGTGTTAACTCAGCAAAACATTCCAAAAGAGTCCAGTAGTCCATAATAGTATTGGGTCTTCCGCTTGACTGGCAATGTCAGCAATTGTTGACCCGAGTCCCCCCAGTTCAATATAACACCATGGCTTTACTTCTTATACTTTGTTTTTATACTTTTCTGCTGGATGGCCAATCACCAATTTTTCAATTCATAATTTATCCCTAAAACCAGAACCCAATTTCATAGTAAAACTTTAAAACAACAAATGTTATTTTATTATTATTTTTTATGTACGTAGTACAGGGTCTACAGGGTCTCACTACACAGATTGGACTGATAGCACTCCTCCTGTTTTCAGCCTTCCAAGCGCTGGGATTACAGGCATGCTCCATGATGCCCGGGCTCTGTTCCTGGTTCAGTGTGCCTCTGGGGCAGGTCAGCACTGCACCCAAGCTGGGGATCAAACCTGGGTCCCTGCCTTTGCCTAAGCAGGTGCTTTAGTCTGCTGAGCTATCTGGCCAGCCCAAAACAAATTTTAGCAATTACTTACAAATAATTATTCAGAAAATATCAAAAGTGGATGAAGGTATCTCAGTATTGATGACTTTGGTATTACAGTCGCTCTGGTATTATCTATTAATGGTCCCAGACAACAGTCTATATGTTGTGTAGAATATTATGACAACAGTTCAACTTATTAAATTCATAAACTAAATTTTTTATATCCTAAAGAATATTAGGTATGTGCCTTTAGCACAGTTAATCTCAAAACAACCAAATATTGCAGTAAAATTAATGTGCTTAGTTTGGAGGAGCAATTTAAATATTTGAAAAGGTTATTGAACATTTAAAATTCTTTACAATCCTTTCAAACTCTCATGGGAAATATTCAGTTTCTAGTGAAATTTTTCAAATGGAAAATTCCAGTGTTATTCTCTCTCATCATGCTGGGGAAATAATTCTCAGAATAAAACACAGAGCAGTGTAGTGAAGGAGTTGGTCAAATGAGCCTCCTGTCCTTATGAGACCGTCCCTCTGTGCACTTTCTTTGGCCACATTTTTCCCAGGCTTCCTCACTTGCACGAGTAGATTGGGCCTTGTTTTCTTAATGATGAGTAGATTATTTGGTGCTTGCATCATTCCTTTCATCTGAGCGTCTTTAAAGTCTGTGCAATTATTCCACTTTAGATATGGAACATCCCACCTGAAAGTGTACATGATGTCCCCAAGCCCAGAGGGACAGGCAAGGATCACGAGCTGGATCAATCAAGGCCAGGACGTTTTTGCTCTGTCCAGACGCAGACTGCTCTTGTTCTCCATCAGCTTGAATGTTGAACACGGCACCCAGTGAGGCAAGATGACCCATCGCGCTTGACGAACAGCAGCACATGACTAATTTGTAATCATTCGCAAGCATTACTTGGTTGTCAGTGGAATGCTGCTCTGTGTACATCTGCCAAACCACAGCTGTGACATATGTGTGAAGGAATTAAACTTGAATCAAGTTATATCTCAGAGTAATACAGATGTACTGTTATCATATGGTCTAAAAGTAGAAAAACATGAATATGGGGGGGCAGAATGTGGACATCTTATATAATCTTTTTTTAGTATTTCATATTTTATTTATTTATTTTTTGCCATAATTTTATTGATAAACAAATAGCAATGAGACAGTTTCAAATCAAATCGGTAGGACAGTTTCAATAATTAACACACTGCATACATTCTTCTTCATCTTATATAATCATATATCTGTTAAAGTGGAGGCGTAGCTAATTGACAAGTGAATTTTCCTTTCTCTTAGGAGAATTTTCTGTATGTCCCTCTTTCCTTGGTTTCTGACTTATCCGAGACTTTGTGTAGAATTTTAATGAGAAGCCAAACTTATCCTTTAAATTCATTATTAAAGCGTGGCATATTAACTTTACAGGACAAAAAGCCTTGATCAGAGGGTTTAAAAAGTGATGTTGAAAATAAAGGCTCCACATAAATATGTTCACATTTTCAGGGACATGATTGCAAGGTCTTACATAATCCTCAGTTGCAACAAGAATGTCTCCTAAATCCTACGCACATCTTAGTTTCTTCAGGTTTCTTTTCTTTTCTTTTTTCCAGTACCAGGGATTGAACTCAAGACCTTGCGCTCGCCAGGCAGGTGCTTATTCTACTGGGCTATCTCCCCAGGCCTCTGTGCTTTTATCAGAGTATTCCCGATAGTGTACAGTGGTCAGTACGCCCATTATTTCCCTCTTGCCTGTTTACCTCTCACCCGCTGTGTGATCACTGCCAGGAGACCCTGGAGCTTTCGGTTTGCAAACTGTTTATGTCAGGACTCTTTGGTTCTGTTATTAAGAAATAGCTTTGGGGTGGCCAAGAACCAGAAAGAGGAAAGAAGCCGCAGCTCTACTGCTCATTTTGCTCTCAACTCTATTGAGTTTCGTTCTTTTTCTCTTGCATTCTCCAGTTCTGGCAAATGTTTCTGCAAGTCGATTACTTAGGTCTAGCATCCCAGTGTTGCAGGCGACCGCTCCTCCTCCTGGGCCCCTTGCTTCCTGAACTGCATGCTGCGTGAAATGGTCACGATTGCAGGAGCTCAGGTCTCAGGTACCGCTGAACGCAAGGACGTCCCTTCACTACAGCAGCTGCCGATGATACTTCTATTGTGGGATCCACCTAGCCAGTGTAAAGGGCCCAAACCTCTGTAAAATCCTAATTCCATGGCTTTCCAGTGTTTCTGATGGAAGTTGTTTAATTTAGTTCTTTTTAAAATTAAAAAAAATAATTTATTTATTTGATACAGGATCTTCATACACTGTTTGGACTCGTCATGATCCTCCTGGCTCAGCCTCACCAGTTCTGGGATTACAGGTGTGTGCCACCACACCCAGTTTTGGTGGCCAGAGCAGTGCACCTGGGTTCTGTGGCTGGCAAGGCAAGTAGAACCATATATAGAACCTGGGTCCTTGTGCTTGCCAGGCACGTGTTTAGACAGCTGAGCTATAAAAGGAGATTTGATAAGGTGAAATAATGCAAAAAACTCATTTGATATTCAACAATAGGCCAAAATAAGAAATGCTCCTAAGTGTAATAGTCTTTATGCTATTTATAAAGTTCATTGTGAAACCTATAAAGCTCAGGTAGGAGAGCAACAGCACCATACTTTGGTGGCTGATCCAAAGTATATCCAACATCCTAGAGGGCATTACCCCAGCCCTGGGAGGTGCTGTCATCCATTTGGTGCTGTAACTGATACTTCAAGTGGCTAATCCATCATTCTGTCAGGGTAGCTGCTTCAGGGTGATGGGAAACATGGCAAGGCCAGTACATTCCATGAACGCAAGCCCATTTCCACACTTCATTTGCTATAAAATGAGTTTCCTATTGGGAAGCAATGCAGGGTGGAATACCCAGATGGCGAAGAGTGCATTCTTCAAGTCCACAGTGGTGGTTTTGGCAAAAGCCTTAAGGCATGGGAAGCAGAGTAAAAATCTATTCCAGAGGGAATAAAGTTGTGTCCCCTCTATGATGGAAGTAGTCAAATATAGACAGCCTGGAACTAGGTGAATGGCTTGAGGGTCTTTACCAGGTGAGGAATTGCTACCATCTGGGGTCTTAGCGCTGGTCTCTGCTGTTGACACTTGGCAATGTGTAGAGCCAGATTGGCCTTGCTAAGTGGAAGTTCATGCTTCTGAGCCGTGTGTAGCCTCCATTCTTGCCACTATGAAGCTTTCTTCATGATCTCAAAAGCAAGGGTGATGGGGAAGAACTAAGATTAATATTCTAGGTTGTCTTGTTTCACTGACTTTGGGGTTCAGGTTTCACACAGACATACATATATTTATACATTTTTTTGACTAATCAGGGAAATGTATAATCATGCCTTCTCCACACACATTCTTGCCTCTGATTTCCCAATTGCATCTCTTCCAAGTTCTCGATCACCCACACCATGGGGTGTGGGTCTGCATGAATTGATGCAGATCCATACCCCATGGCATCTCTTGTTTTAAGCAATGCTAACAACCAGGCGCAATAAGCAAGGCTAACAACCAGGTGCAATACTGAGTTTTAATGACTATGGAATACCAGTGTATCATGCAACCCAATTTGTAATTCAGTACTATTTTTAAATTTTTCTTCTTCTCTTTACTTGATTATATAAAACTCTCTATGAAGGCATAGGTATAGGTCCAGATAGGTAAATCAAAAGTAGTAAGATGGGCTCACTAAGGTCGGAGACATTTACACATGTAATTCCCATGTATACTTGGAACTCAATTGGCAAGTGTATGACACTTGAAAGTGGGCACTCGTGAGAGAGGCAGTTCTGAATTTAAGATGGGGAAATCAGATTAAACTGCTACAGTGCACCCTTGAGATAGGGCATACAAACAACTTGGGTTATGCCCCAAATTTTAGTTTTAGCTTAGGACGGAAGTTTTGAGTTATGACCAGAATGCTGGGTGCTTATGCTTCCAGATGGTCTCAGATACAGATTTAACCCTTAAGGAGTTCCAGAAGGAACAATAAAACATTTTTTCCTGTATGGGGTTAACTGAGAAATCATGGGGCGATGCTTCTCTAAGGGCACTGAGATCTGCCTGAATACAGGGGAGAGACTTAAGGCTGTATAGAGGAGCCTGAGCCTTCAGTTGACAACTTGAGTTACAACCAGCCTTGGGGAATGAATTGAGCTCATAAATCAAGGGTCCACTGTGCTTGGTGTCCAGTGGCCAAATGTTGAGTTTCTGCTAAGTTTCAGTAGAAAACCAGACATTGTTCTTCAACGGTGAGTAAATATCTTAAAAGAGGATAGTTTCGCTTCATTTGTTAATTCATTTGTAGTAGTAAGTCAAGGATTGGACACAGTAATGATCTCTGTCACAGATACTTCTACCATTTTCTGTGAGAGTAAGAGGACTGTACAAGAGTCCAAGCCAACCATGTAGAGATAGGTACACTTGGAGAGTGGGGAGAGAGGGGAGAGAGGGGAGAGAGGCGAGAGAGGGGGGAGACAGAGAGAGAGAGAGAGAGAGAGAGAGAGAGAGAGAGAGAGAGAGAGAGAGAGACAGGGGTGCATTCTCACCAGGGCACCAGACTTACAGGAAGCCATGTTGGATGTTTTCTCTGCAGTCTGACTGCCACCTCATGGTGGACCTCAACTAACTCCACAGGGAGCCTCAACACTAACCTGAAAAAGCTTTGCCTAAATTCCTGACACAAAGATTTGTGAGGAAATGGGGTTGTTGCCTTATGCTACTAAGCAGAAGTGTGAAAATAAAGACTTTTAATTAAGCTGATTTGGGGCATGTTATTTGGACATGGAAGCACTTCATTAAAATTCATTAGAATTTGGTATCAACCAAGTCCTGGCTCCATTCTACTTAGCCCTACCTTTGAGCAGTCTTGCTCACTGTGGGAATAAGCCATCTTCAGCCTGGGACAGGCATGAAAGGATGCCTCTTCTCAGCAACACTTCTCCTCAACTAAGCAAACCCCATCAAAGCATCACTGCGTGACAATGACCCATTAAAGTCAAGAGTATTGCCCACGGAATTTCTTCACGTTTAAGACACAGAGACAGTACGTATTTTTCTGTGTTGCATCTAGATATCATCTGAATTGAAAAAAATAAGAAAAAAATTAAGAATACTTCTCTTTTTCTGACAAGGTTACACATTTATGGTAATAAAAAATTGAACAAGAAATTTAAAATCACCCAAGTTCTTTGCGTAGAGAGGTAACTACTATTCTCATTTCTATAGACTTCCTATCTATATTTCTTTTTTATATAGGGAAGGTTTAATTGTGCCCTGCCCTTCACAATTTTACATAATACATGTGCTGCTCTATACTGGCTGCCTTTGAGTGGTTATTTGTTGAGAACCATTTTCTTTGCTAATAGTAGTGTTCTGCTGATACTGTACACCATATTTTTCTAATAACTGCTGAGTCATACTAACACTGTTTTAAAATTCTTACTATTGTAATTTCTGTACCAATAAATATTGATAATGACAAACATATATTTGCTGTATTTGTTTAAAATAATCAGGATATACTTATTCTAATGAACTACGTTGGTGTTTATATACATTTAAGTATTGAAAGCCCAGCCCAGGCCCAATGAGTGTGTGGGAGAGCTTCCGGCTTCCCTGCTCCTGCGGGACCCCTCCAGACCAAAACTCAGGCACCCGCGTGAGTGAGACCCTCTACCGCGCCATTGGGACCCCTGCAACCCTCCGGAGCCCCCTGCTCCCAAGCCCACCGAGTGAGTGAGAACTTCTGCGACTCTCTCGGGACCCTCAGATCCAGTCCAAGCCCAGACCCAGCTAGTGTGTGGGAGAGATTCTGCGCTCCCCTGTGCTCCCTGGGTTAGGGGCACAACAGAGAGGGGCAAGGCAATGATCCTGAGAAACATCAGCAGGGTTTTTGAAACTAGCAGTCAATTGGTATCTCAACCTGATTAACTAGATATGCTGAAACCTATGAACCAAGCAACTGCATTGAAGATAGCAATGTGTAATAGAAGCCTCATGCTTGGAATGCCTATCATTCTGGTCTTCTAAATACATACTTCTTGTCATGACATTCCAATTATTACCATACTGTCTCACAAGTAAAAGGGGTTTTTTTGGTGGTTGTTTTGTTTTTCTTTTTTAAAATGGGTAATAAATGAAAAAATGATACAAGAAAAAGAAAAAAAATATCACAGGACAGTCCTGCTACAATGCTATATATGGTTAAATTTCTAAATTTCTGTGTAAAATATGTGTTTATTCCTATTTAAAAATTTTTTTTCTTCATATTCTGTTAGGACTTAAATTTCAACACATCAATACTTGATGGAAGATACCTGTTCTACATTATGCCTAAGATGTTCGATATTTAGACAGATAGTTATGTAAACCAAACTACATATGTTGCAGGGTAATACTAAGCTTCTTTCTGGAGGGTTAACAACCTAAGTTTGCAGATCAAAAATTGGAGAAAAGGAAGGGCTACAAAGTCTGCCAACATTTTGGTCCTAGCCTTTCAAGGTCAGTGAAGACTGAGGGCATAGGAGAACCCATACTGTAACATCATGTAACTCAGTTGTGCCCCAAATTTTCTGAACCCATACTGTAACATCATGTAACTCAGTTGTGCCCCAAATTTTCTGATCATGGAACCACAGAGGAATGTGATCGATGATGTATAGTGTGCCCAAGGAGAGTCACATGGAGAGAAAACTTTCTCTCAGGCTTTCACAGAGAGCAAATTGGTCAAGCATTGGCCATGACTCATCCACATGGCTGACGCTGACAAAGGATCTACAAAGTTCAGTACAGGGTTACAGGATAAATCCTGAGGGGACTTGACTGACCTTGTCAGATACAAAAGTTACATTTCTTGTTATATAAGTCTTGCTTTTTCTAGGTCTTAACCATCCAGCAGAAAAGTATAAAAATGAGGTATATAAAGTAAAGCCATATTAATATTCTGAACTGTAAAAGGCTCAGGTCAACAACTTCTGCTGATAACCCACTACTATTGTGGACTACTGGACTGTGTTGGATTGTTTTGCTGAATTCAAGCACCTGTAATATTTAGATGCCAACAGAATATCCATCTCTGACAGGACTGAACTCGAGAGGGGGGATACAGAGGAAGAACCATTTTGTATTTGTATACGCAGAAGAATTAGGATAGATGTACGGCTGCTTTCGCTTGATTCAGTGAGAGGAAGGATTTGTAGTAGTAGTGTTTGGACGGGCTGTCTTGGCTGCTTCTTGTATTGTGGATGACCACTGAGAAGATAATAATGTGCGATGTATTAATTATTGAAACTGTCCTATTAATCAGCTTGCAAAGTGTCTCATTGATATTTGTTTCTCAATAAAATTAAAAAAATAAAAAATTAAGTATTTATACATATTAAATGTATATAACAAAAGACCACTGCCTTTAAAAAGCTTTTCACCATTTACATTCCATGAAAATTTCATGAGAATATTCTTTTTAGTATAAGACATTAATTTAAATTAAAATAAAAGCTGTTCAAACCACTTAAGATCCAAATTATATGTTCATTTTCCTTATTTAAACTAATATTTTATTTAAAAAATGTGCAAAGACAATAAACGATCATGTTCCTAAATGATTTTAATAGGTAGCAATAATTGAGAGATTCAGTCGATTTAAGACATTTTCTATTTTCTATTTTTTGACTCTCTCTAGGGATTAACACAACTTTTAAAAAATATATTATTGCCAAGTTTCTTTTCTTGGAGAAAGAATTATACTCCAATTTCCTGGCAAATACCTGAAGCTTATCCATCTATGCCACATCATTTAGTAATACTCTGAGGCACTCTTATCCATAGATGTGATGAAATGGGATTTCTAAATAAGCAACAGGCAACTTTTGAGATAAACTTCTTTTCCTAGAGATGGAAACTGAAAAAAATACCGAAATTGTGAAGGTGTATACATACTATAGAATGAAAGTGTATATAAGGAGCAGAGTATAAGGAAGGAACACTCTAGAACTGACCAAGGTAAGTATGAAGCAAGGATTAAGGAAAAGTCACTGTTTGAACTAATGAATAATGTTTTCATAATAAAACAGTGAATTCATCAGTACTTGTAATTAGGAAGTGAACATGGCCATAGTCATGACTATAGTCATAATTGAACACAGTCATACTCATAATAAGGATTAAATCAATATTCAAAGATAAAGACTATCTGCTTTCTGAAATTCTGATTGTTTTATTCCTTCCTGACTAGGCTACCAAAGATATTTGACTTAATACTGTTGGTATAATTCTATGGTTGTTTTTAAGCATCTAATCATAGTTTTATAGAAGCAAAATAATATTCTCAAAGCCTTGCCACTTAAACAAGATATTTATTACACTTATCTTAATCTTTCTGCTTAAACAGAGATATTGTATATTAGCAAAAATGGTTCCATTTGATAGCAGTCTTGATAGTCAAAGTCCTGACTCTTCTGGTGGCTCCTTGCACCCTGTTCTTTCCTTGAGAACCCAGAAATCTTTGCACATCCCTGAAAGACAGCCCTGAGACCAGAGTTCAGTTGGTGAGATGATAGGTGCTTCTATAATTGCTATCTCTGACAATTCAATATATATATATATTTTTTTTGGGGGGGCAGTACCAGGGATTGAACTCAGGACCTTGCACTTTCCAGGCAAGTGCTTTATTCTACTGAGCTATCTCCCTGGCCCCTCCGACAATTCAATTTACTTGGTTAGTTGGTTTTATTTTTTTCTGATGGTTGTGGCACCGAATGGCATACATTTTAACATATTTAAACACAAGATTATAAAACTGGAATATTTTGTGTTGAGGAAGTAAAAAGAAGCAATGAAGAACCAAGGCAAACTTGAACCAAGGCAAGTCCAGAAGGGCATCTTTTCCTGTGTCTGCATCTCTGTTCATCACTCTTTGTTCATTCTCTCTTTTGGTGACTTGAGCTCCTCTCCATCTCTGCTTACGTTTTCCCTCCCAGAACTTCATCTGTGTCTCCAGTTTTGACTCCATATCACTTTCAGAGCTAGAGCTCGTATCAATGTTTGAATGTTGTCAATATCTGCAACTCGGCATTCATTTTTCTCGGGAGGAATCTAATTGGGCCGACTTCCAAAGTAGAAACTTCCTTGTTACAAAAGGAATTCAAGTAGAGGCAAGTTGGTCATCAGTCAGTGCAGCAGAGAGAGTTCCCGTTTGGGCATGGAACATGAACCAGATGACCCCTAATTCCTTTCAGCTCCAAAATTCAAGTAATACATCTTTACTTAAAACCCTCTCCCAAGAAAATACCTTCCAAAATAAACATCTACATCATTACTCTTTCCTCAGTCTCTGTCAAAAAACTTGCTACTGTCACCACTGAAAAATGATGTAGCACATTCCAGCAATTTTAATTCCACAAAATGCCAGATGTTGTGTTATTAATCATATATACATATATACATAAACTTATATGTATTTACATATGTGTAGTATAAGATATGCATGCTGTATGGGACCAGATAAATTGTTTCACAGAATGAACTTTTCAGTGTGAAAACTTTCTGTTATAAATTAGTAAAATCTAAGAGTAATAATCTAAATGACAAAGAACCTAGTCTTTGTGTTGTCACTTTCATAATTTTGAGCAGAGTACTTAATCTACATTGTGTAGTATAGCTAAGAAAACTATCTTCTTGGTATCCATGTGTATTTATCAAGTCCCATCTTACTTTTCTGTCTGGTTTTAAGATACACTATACTTGAGAAAGGCTTAACATGAAATGCGGTTTTAAAAACAAAATAGACCTAAAATTACAATACCTGCATTTTCAGTGAACTTCTCTTTAAATTGTAGATTGATGTATAAGTTTAAACAAAAATTAAGTGAAACTACTCGCAACGAGCATAAATTGATTACACTTAATCTGTTTTGCTTCTGAGAAAAGCAGTTTGCACTCCACTCTTGGTCTTGGGATGAAGGGAGACATCAGGCTGCATGTTGTTCCCCCTGGGCAGAAGGTGCACTTCTTTCTCTTTCTTTCTTTCTTTCTTTCTTTCTTTCTTTCTTTCTTTCTTTCTTTCTTTCTTTCTTTCTTTCTTTCTTTCTTTCTCTCTCTCT
>NW_004524685.1:7956086-7958069 GCF_000260255.1 Octodon degus | reverse complement strand
GCAATCAAATGCCTCCTCAAGAAGCTCTTCTCTTTTTTTCCTTTTTGAACAATAAATCACAAGATCTTAGAGAGGTTCACTTTCAAGTTAATGCCTTTTGGCAATTGTATATCACTTTATAACTGGCACTCCAAGCAAGATGTAGAACAGCGTCGCCTCGGGTGCCTTATCACCAAGGATAAACCCTCACCCAATGGCATGTAAATTTAGTCATTCGCACAATCACACTCTCTATGTCCGTATTCACTCTAAATGAGTTTGAGGTTCATCCAGATTGTTGTATGAATCAAGGGTACATTATTTCACACTGTTCACTCCTACCCATATTGTGGTATATAACCCTAATTTTTACATTTTCTTCTGTAGGTGGGTATGTGGATCTTCATAGTTGTTGGCTGTTCTAAGTAAGGCTACCATAGATATTGTTGTATAAGAATGTGGGGAATAAACTCATAAATGGAATTTCTAGTTTATAGATTAATTTTATACTTAAATTTATAAGAAATGACTTTGTAGTTCCCTTTGTGTGAATTACCATTCTTTACTCCCACCAGCAATATAGGAAATTTCCAACTGTTTTATGCTCTCTTCAACTTGTATTATTTTTAGTTTATGATTTCAGATTTTCTTTTATTAAAAAAATTATTAGTACATGCCTGCAGAACATAATGCTTACATTCCTTGTGTGGGGTTGATAGATAACATGTCATAACTCCTTTTATGATGGCTAAATAGTATTACATTATGATTTTAATTTGTATTGCCCCAACATCAAATAGCGTTGGGGACCTTTTCATTTTACTTAGATGTATTTTCTGGGAAAAGTTATGCATGTTTAGAGGGTATAGTATGATACTGTTGTACAGTTTTACATTGTCTATTGAGTGATTTAGGATTCTTAGGTTTTCAATCATCTCCAACATTTATCATTACTTAATGAAGAGAATGTTTAAAATCCCTCTTCCATCTATTGTGAATGGTATATTGTTACCTAGAAAACCCCTTCTGTATAATAGAAAACCAGGGCGTGTTGCTTTTATCTGGCTGTGTTTTGTGCTTAATCACAAGGTTCACCCAAGCTCATCTCTCTACTATTCTTTCAACTCCATTTTATTTGCTTCTTGGTTTCTCATGTATCCTCTTAAACAAAGTGTCTATGAAAGTCATTGATCAATTTTATTTATTTTTTTGAATTAAAGAATTATATTTTGAGCATGCACCTTGATTACAGTAATATTTAAAATTATATTCTGTTAGTATGCAAACAACTAAATACATTGTATTCACATGATTTCCTAAGTTTTTTTCATTCCTTCTTTCCCCTGTTGTTCTATGGTCTACTTATGCTACATAGTTTTACTTAACATTCTCAATATTTCTCCTCTTCTTCATCCTCTTCTTCCATCTCTTTTTCCTTGTCCTTCTCCTCTTTTTGAGATAGGTTTCCTCTGTGAGTTTAGGCTGGTCTTGAACTCACTATGCAGCTCAGGCTGGCCACAATCTCACAGTGATCCTCCTTCCTCAGCCTCCTGGGTGATGGAATTACAGTTATACTCCACCATACTGCACAATATTACTTTTTCTATTGCATGAATATTGGAAGTCATTCCACTTTTTGTGTGTGTCTTTTTGAATTATTTACAAATGTTTTATAATTAAATTATAGCAACTTTAAAAAAAGAACAAATTAACAAAATATCAACAAGAATTGTTGAACTAATAAAATAATTTTTCAAAAAAAATATTGTTTCTCAATATTGTTTTGAACAAATGTCCTAATTATCTTTCCCCAGGAATCAATCCTTTAGCCTGAAAAACCTTGGGCTAACGTTTCTTTTTTTTTTCTCTTTCTTTTTTAACATTCCTATGTAGCAGTCCTGTTGGCAATAAATTCTCACAGCTTTTTAAATGTTGAAAATATCTTTATTTCAACTTTATAATTATTGGAGTTTTGTTCGTATAGAAATTTTCATTTTTTTTTTT
>NW_004524685.1:7917340-7954565 GCF_000260255.1 Octodon degus | reverse complement strand
AAAAAAAAAACCACAACAAATTCCCCAGCTGCTCACAAATGTTTTCTGAACATCCTTTCATCAGTTCTTTAATATATTTAAATACAAGAATACTAATACAAATTTTGTTTCATATTTCCAGCATCTGCACTATTTCTGGATGATTTCTATTGTATCTTCTCTTTAATGTTGGCGACACATTCCTTGTAAATCTCCTGTTTTTATTTATACATACCACTAGAGACTAAAATAAATATTTATTTCCCCTAAGGTACCTGCTCTACACAAGGCTGCTGGTTGTTACTAACCAAGAAACTGGAGGTGGTTAGGGTTGCAGTTTTAATTAGGAGGAAATCGTCCCTCAGTTCAAATGTCTGAGGAATTTCAGAGATTTCTTTACACCTCAGGCTTCCTCCCTCCTTTTCACGTTGTGAATGAGTTCACTCATTTTCTGTACAGCTTCTCTGCTTCCTTTATCAATTTCCAGAGAGCTCTGCATTCACCTCAGTTTTTCCCTGGGTTTTTGTAGCTTAGAGTTTTCTCCTTTCCTACCTTACACCAACTTTTTCTGTTGTTTGTTTGTTTGTTTGTTTGTTTTTTCATGTATTTGGTACAGGGCTCCCTACACAGCCCAGACTTGTAGTGATCCTCCTGTTTTCAGCCTCCCCAGCGCTGTGATTATAGGCCTGTGCCACCATGCTCAGGCTCTGTCATGGATCAGCGGGGGTGCGGCCCATGTGGCATGTGGGACAAGAGATCGAATCCTGGTCTGTGCACTTTCCAAGCAGGCACTTAGTCCACTGAGCTATCTCACTAGCTCAGTCCTCACACCAGGTTTTGTAAGACCTATGTATAAACTTGGATGGTGTCTCAGAACGTCTTGAAATGTCTATCTATCTATCTATCTATCTATCCATCTATCTATCTATCTAGTGATAGATATAGATATAGACAGAGATAGAGATACAGATATTGATAGATACAGATTTAAGTCTCCCACTCTTTCTTGGATATTCTGCAATCAGAGCTGATGCTCCATGAAGGATCTCAGTGCACCTCCATGGGATTTGTCTTTACCTTCTATATGACCTTGCTGTTGACTTACCCTAGGGGAAGAGCCTCTAAACCATATTCAGAAGTTTCTCTCAGGATCCCTGCCCTGCTCAGGCCTTTGATGCATTTTATGTGTGTGTTTGCTGAAGAACTATGGGTAGGAGTTACCAAAGATGCACAGACTCTGCCTTCTTTCTAGGGAGTCTCATCTGGAACCCTTGCACCCATGGTCATCATGAGCACTCTGGAAGTTCTGCTGGTCAGTCCTCTATGCTGTCATCACAACAGCCCTGAAAAAGGCCGTGGTTCTCTTCCAGAAATTCAGCACTTTCTGTAATTTAGTTCCTTTTCATTTCCTTTGTGCTCTTAGCTGTTAAAAATCTATGAGTCTACCATTTAATTGGCTCCTTGTTGGGATGGGGAAAAAAAGAAACCTTTCAAGTTTCTATGTCCTGAATTAAGCTGGAAGCTCTCTTGGTGTCTTTTTAATATTTTTTTTAAAAGCATATTTATTTGAGACAGAAAATGACCATGATATTTATAGTGAAAATTTTTTCTTCTCTCCATTCTCTAGCTAGAAAGGTGAAGAAAGATCTAAAGCAGAAATTCCATACAGTGTAGTGATAGGATGCCATCTGTGATTTGTGCTTATGTGCTGGGGAACATTCACGTGAAAGTGTATTTCTATGCTGTGGCCCAAAGCAAGAAACTCTCAGACAAAACAAATGTACCTTGTGAGCATGGACCAACTCCTAAGGAAGCAAAAAAACCTGCTTTCCCATGAACATTCTTGCTAGTCAAGTGCAATGTCATGGCAACACCAGAGGGGCCTCTCGGAGGAGCATCTTCCCTTTATGTGAAATAAGGGAAACAAAACAGAAGTTGAAGGTAGATGGCAATAACAACACTGGAAATCATTAATTTTAAAACACAGACAAAAGAAACAACCAAGCGGTCAGGCTGCAGTTTGAGAAGTTAGAGAAACAGATAGAAAGGCTAGTTGACAAACAAAGAGCCCTGAGGTCTGCAGGAAACAAGACAAGCGAAGCAGGACACGGAAACTGTGCAATTTCTCAGAGGTGTGGTTTCAGGGAGGTGGCCAATGATCAGCTTCTGAATAAAAGGAGTTGGTCTTTCCAGGGACACATGGCTTGAATCAGTGGGCAAAGCTCTGGTAATCAGACACAGCTCAAGGCAGAGAACATGTGCAACCAAATGAGCCGCTTGCAGTCCTCTAACTACAGCGGTGCTAGCAGGGCCTTTATAATACTTAGCACATAAAAGAAATTATAACAATATCCTTAGGATTAGCACACATGGAACAGTGCTGTATAAAAACTCATAAAAGCAAAATGTGTGGCTAAGAAAACTGTGTTACAACTGTTACAGTTTTTCCTGCAATAACCATATAACCTGTGTTTGGAGGGTGTTATGGTATGTCGCGAGCAAGCTCAAGAAGCAGTGCTTTCTACCCATCTGAAGCCAGAGAAGAGAACTAAAGGACAATTCTTCTGTAATTTCAAAATAGGGAGATAATAACATAGCTGGGGAGTGCCAGGAGTTAGGGTAGGGAGGTACATGCAGAATGGAGAAGCAAACTTCTCTGGAATCACTTTTCTTAAAATATAAAAAGAGAAATTCCTTGATCAAAACTATAAACACACATATACACACACACAAACACACACACACACTGTAGGACTATATGAATTGAGGAAGAGGGAGACTTTCATTTTTAAGGAAATGTACAAGGAAAACAACATAAACACAAAATGAAGAACTATTTACCATTTATGGTGTGTTCAATATCTTCTCTCTCTCCCCTTTTCTGATTTGCTATTGAAGTGGAAAATTTGAACTACGAAATGAAAATGTTTCTTTGCTCCTCACAAAAATGTAATACATGAGATAGTCATTTTTCAAGCATAGCTTAAAATATTGCATAATAATTGCATTAATTCTGTTTTGTAGAAGCTGTTAAGAGTTATGCAGGAAACTATTAGTCATGTACCTTTTCCCTACCCCGTTTGAGCAATTTGAGGAATAAATACAAGAAGATAACAGTGTGATGGAAGGCAAACTAAGAGTTCTGTTACTGATGAAATCTGGAGCTGAATACAGGAAATACAGGTGCTGCACAATGGTTTGGGTCATACTTTGCCTCCTAATTAGACAAATTTTCTTCCCAGTCACGGCGTTGCTGGGTAGTTACAAGTCTCTTCTTCTTGAATTTAGAGTGGAGCAGCAGAGAAATACAGAAGTCCCCAGATGACTATTTTAAAGAGAAAGAAAGAGAAGAAGAAATTTAGTAGAATACTTTTTTCTCTTGAACTCAGCTCTTAGGGAAGTTATTCTTTCTTCCTTGATGATCATGAGAGACTGCGAGAGAAGACAGGAGTATTATTCTAGCAGAAGTCTTTTCTCCTGAAAGTACTCCCATAGATCATTTGATACTTACAATAAACTAATACTTACGAAAAAAGCTTGCCTAAAGTTATACACTAAGAAACAGAGGCCAAAAGCCTCCAATCATTTTTCAAGATTAGAAGAATGAGTAAGATAAAGGACTTAGATTTGGCCCACGTGGTCTGTCTCATCCTAGCCTCTAAAAAAGTAGCAGGCTTTCAACCTACAGTCAAAGAGATCCTTATGCCTGTGTGGCCCTAACCTCCATTTCCAAAGTTTCCCTAGGTCTCAATTTATAGAGTCCCTTCACGCCAGGTGCAGAGCATGCACAGCTGTTGGGAAGGCTATTGGTTCCATGTCTTTGTCACACGGAAAGAGTACAAGAAAGCCACAGTCTTAGGGGAATTGTTTGCAAATGGATAAAAAGCATTTGCCCTCTCGGAAAGCTTTGTCGAGCCACGGTACAACAGCGCACCAAACACGCTTTCTTCACAGGTGCTCTTTCTCGGCTCGTAACCAGCTCGACTTTTCACAAGCAGCACTGAACTCTGACCATCTCTCCTTGCAATACCTGTCACCTACTAAATGAATGGCATTAGGGAGCAGGGCGCAGGCATGCCCAGAGCAACTTCTGAATGAAAGCAGAGTGTCGGCCAGGCTTGTCGGCCTCATCTTTTCTCCACTCTTACGATAACCCAAGTTCCATCGCCTTCTGTGGGGCAAATGATGCCATGATTTTTTTCAACTTTCTTTCTTTTTTTTTTTAAGGGAATAAAAAATAGTAAAAAGCAGCACATTAGAAATGATGCAAAAAAAAAAAAAAAAGAAATGACGCAGAATTTTACTAAACAAGATGATAGGAATTCAACAATGCTTATTATGTTGCATATTATTGCTTTCAAATTAGCTGTTCAGATACAAGCATGCAAAATTGGTCAAAAAAATCAAGCACTAACTTCCTTTCAATGGATCAATAGAAATTAGCAGTACAATTATCCAAGTTATCCTGTGTATATACATAAATACTTTTTGTTTTGTTTTTACTTCCTTTTCTCCTTTTTCTCATTCAATTGTTCTTTACCTTTAAGCAGTTTCTTCCCCTTTCATAGTAGTTATTGCTCCTTTCAGATTTTATTTACTCTTTCAGGTTCTTACAGTAGGGAGACAATACTATGTTTATACATGCGGGTCTGATTTATTTCACTTATGAGTATGGCCTCTAGTTGTATCCAATTACCTATAAAAGCTTTTTGTTTATTTTTTCTGGCTGAATAATACTCCCCTATATAAAAATACCACATCTTTTGTATCCATTCCTCAGTTGATGGGCATTAGGGTTGTTTCCAAGATTTAGCTCTGACAAATTGAGCTGCTATAAACATTGGTGAGCGTACATTGCTGTACATCAGGACAGCTCTTAAAAAAGGAGGGAATCATGAAATAATTGCAGTAAAACATAACTCTCACCACAGAAATGTGTTGTTGTCTGCAATCTCCATTACTCCTGGCTGAATTTTCCACACTTATGTATTGGGCTCATTTGTAAACTTAAGAGAGTGGATCTCACCGTTCATTGAATATTCTCCTCGTCTTACCACATTTGTGGCTATACACTCATTAACAAATGGAGTGTGTACTGACACACACCAGGTCCTAGTTAGGACAGTTGAGATACAGTAACCAAAGCATAGAAGATCCTTGTCACCATAGATTTTACTTTCTAGTATGACATTGATAATAAGCTTCATATAATACTTACTGGATGGAGTCTTTAGAAAGTGGGCTTTGTGATTAATAAAAAAAAGGGGGAAAAAGAAAGAAAGCGGGATGTGCTACAAAATAAAACCACAGTGGCAGGGACAATAAGGAAGGAAAAGCTATTTTTTAAAATTTATTTTTATTTTTATTTTTTTATTGATACAGGGTCTTGCTACACAGCTCAGACTCATAGTGATCCTCCTGTGTTAGCCTCCTCAGTCCTGGGATTATGGGTGGGTGCCACCATGCCTGCTTTCAGGGCTGACTCAGCATGCATGGGTTCTGGGGCCAGTACAACACGTGGTACTGGGAATTGGGGGTCTTGAGCGTGCCAGGCAGACACTGAAACTACTGAGCCCCTATCTATGCTCCCCCTCTTTTTTGTGAGAAGCTATATATAAGGGGATGGCTAATGTGACATTCATTAATAAATAGGATGTCTATGTTATTTTGAAGGTTTCTATAAAAATTACCACAAACCATGTGCTTACAAAGGAAGAAAGTTTAATCTGCCACAGTTTTGGATCCAGAAGTCAGAAGCTGCAGTGTTGCCGGCTTGTATTCCATCTGGCGTCACGAGGAGGACCGTTCCTTTCCTGTGTCAGCTTCTGCTGGCTCCCAGCACTCCCATACGTGTGGTTTTCTGGCTCCCGTATTGGCCCTCTCTTTCATAAGCCCTCCTTGCTCAGTACGTCTATCCTAAGTGTGTCTCTTATAAGCTGTGTCATTATGATGAGGGAGGGCATAGCCAGGTAAGCACGGATGCCGTTACCTCACGACCTGAAGTCAACGCACTGCACCATCTGGCTAAGGATCAGAAGGGAGGTGTTGAGCCAGTTGGTTATTTGGAATAAGAGTGATCCAGCTACACAGGTAGACCATGCCTCATCTTTAAGGTGGGAATGTTTTCGGAGAAATCAAAAGACAACAAAAGGCCGGGCTGGCTGCAAAGCAGGAAGAACAAGACCAGGTGCCTGAGGGTGGGTAGCCTGTGACACAGGAAGTTACCAAGGCTGTAAGGAGTTGGAAGTCAAGTGAAGAAAGTGTAAGAAGAGAGAGGCAAGTCTATCCTTCAGTGCTGAAAAGTCAAGTAAGACCCAGTTTGAGCAAGTTGGTCAGGTGACAATTGTCAGGCTGAAAATGAATTCAGTAGTCTTACAACCTCATAAAGGAAAATCAATCAATCAATCAACATTGATAAAGTAGGCAATTATGGAGGGGGGGATCTTATGCTTTTACTTGACAACCAGAACTATTTACAAAAGACTGCCCAAACCACAACATTGTACAACAGCCCCCTGCACATGTCACAAAGAATACAGTGTGAGGACATCTCTATAGCAACTGTCTGCTCAACCTTGGACTGGGGTCACCCTTAGTACTGATCCTTGAATGTCCTCGTTACTCATCCTGGTGGCCAAGGATTCCTGTATCATATTACCTATGTAACCTTTTTCACTTTGCTTTGAAAACTTTCTTGATGTCTTAACCCCCTTGAATGTACTCATAACTAACTATACCTTATAAATTTTTATCATAGTGCTCTGCTAGCCCCAGATAAATTTACTCACCTTTAGAGATTCCTTAACTGTGTATTATTTAGATAAACTTGCATTAATTTAATAAAGTTAGTTTTATTAACTGGAAGAAATGAAAATCACATCATGTCTACAAAGCAAAATTCAATGACACTTCTATGGCAGCTTCCCCAGTTTTACCGTTTCTGAAGTAACGAATTTAAATACTTTAGCATTTATATTTCATCTTTAAATTGGAAGTTATTTATAAGCTTATTTTTCTTACTAGAATGTAAGCTTACAAATAGAGCTTATTTTAGATTCATCTTGGTACCTCTTGGGGTATAGTATAGTGCCAGGAACACACAAAATCTCTCTTGGTAAGTACTACTTGAGTGAATGCATGGACTTTGATTATGGTCATACTCTCAGCATTTTTATTGAAAAAAAGAGCCCTGTCATCTTCAGGAGCAAAACAGGGCAAGCTGTATCATTCTTCATTTTCTAATTTTCTTAGTATGTGACTTTGTTGAAAGGTCTACTACAATGTTATATTCTACACAAATTCTTAGAAAAAAATTTTAAAACTCATTCAAATGTTTAATATAAAAGGAAAGCAGTTTCTTCCTTTTCCTTGTTCCTCTTGGGTTTTGTTTTAGTGAAGTTATATACCAAGTCTGTTCTCACTATTGTTAGTTCCGGTGAGATGGAAGGGCACATTGCTGGGATGTCAAGGTCACCTTAAAGTACAAAATTATAACAGTTTTGCTCAAATTGTGCGTAACCACAATAAGAGACATTTGCTTATAGTACTATTATTTAGTTTTGTCAGTGTGTGAAGGCAGAGAACAATACAAATGAAATAACTGGAAGGTTAGGCCAGATGAGACTGTCCTGAGGGCAGGACAGTGGGATCGCTGCCTGCCAAGCCCAGAAGTGGAGGACTGTCTCTGGCAGGAGCAACGACAGCAAAGACAGAGGCAGTGACTCTCCAAGCAAAGAAAGAGCAAGCTGGCATATTCCCATGATACCGAGTTGTTCAATCATAAAATAGAAATTACTTTTGACCCTGTGTACTCAATTATTTTTGCTAAAGCAACTCAATGCTGTTTGTTGTGTTAATTCTCCTCTTCTATCAGAAAAGAAACACTTCTTGGTCGCTGCAGTTCTTTTTTTATTCCCTTGCCCATGTTTGTTCTATTATCTCACAGGGAATACAGACAAGTTGGCACGTGTGTTCTCTCCTGTGTTGACATTAACCGATATCTTAATAGTGTCATCAGTAAAAGCTGCCTCTACCTTGGGCAATGGTTGGTGAATAAGGGTCCCTTTGTTTTGGTTTGCTGGCACTTTATTTATATATTATGTGGATTGTTTGCTGTCAGCTTTGTTATCTCTACTCCCACACCTAAGAGCTCTGCCCTACAGATGTAGAGCTGGGCTCACACCACAGAATCACCTTCCTTTAATGTCCCAATTTTATGTTTAATAATGACAGTGCAGACAGGAACAGAAGCCATGATGCGGCAGATTGTCCAGCAGGTTCGGCAGCTTCTACGTCTCTTTCAAGTGGACACAGTAGGTTCTCAGACTCTCTTACAAGCTGTCTTGGTTCCAAGGTTGTTGCAATTTCTCAGCCTTCCCAGGGAGTGTCAGTGTCCCTGTCTTCGGCAGGGCCTCAGGAGCAAGCCTTGAGTGACTGACTCTCTCTCCTCCCGGTGCAACTTTTCAGCCGTGTCACCTCCATCAGCTCCTGCAATTATGTATGCTGTATGATTCCCATTTCTATACTAAACTCCTTTTCTTCCATAATGCTGTCTCTAATCTACTCTTCACTGCCCAAAACATAGACTGATATATCCATTCCATAGCACATATTTTTGGTAGCTAGGAGATACTCTATGCTGGGCTCACTTAACTCTGGAACTACAGAGATAAAAATCAGAGTCTTGCCCTGAAAAAGCTGAATGTCTAGTGAGAAGACTGAAAACATAAGTATAAAGTGCACATAGGAAGTTTCCCTAATGCAGATTGTAAAGGTCAGAAAATAACACTAAGAAGAGACAAAATCTAAGCTAAAAGCTTTTCATTTCCATTTCTATCCACTCTGTCCATAGCAGAAACTTGTCAAAATTTCCAGGATCAAAAATGTTCTAAATTAATTTTCTGAATGCAGTTTGCTTGGTGTCCCTGAAATAAGCACGTGTACAGATACAGTAATAGTGCCTTCCCTAAAACTTCTGATCACAGAAATGCCTGGGCATTTAATTTTTATCTTTGCACACACAGTTTTAGAGAATTTCTGCATGCGATGCCTCGATGCGTGTCTTTGCCCTATTCCGTTTCCACCCAAGGAAGCCCTGAGTGCGGTAGCTTCAAGGTTCACACGGTCGTGGAGCACCTCCGCCCTGGAGTGTTCTCGTCAGCATAAAGATCCGCACCACACTCAGCACACTGCCTTGTCAGCTCATTTATAAAGATCATAAATAACAATGGTCCAAGGAACGATCCCCGAGGAACCCCCATAATGACATCCATTAAATCTGACATGACACTGTTTAATAACACAAGTGGTGTGTGCCCTCTTAAGTAGCTAGCACACCAATTAATTAAGGATGATGCCATACCTCGTCCGTTCCATTTATCCAGCAAAGAAGTCTGTGCTACCAATTAAAAAATAAAATGATGTTTGAAGCAATGCGATGTTATTTATCTGAGGGCAGATCTCTTGACTGAAGCGGCAACTCTGATATGACAGTGGGCACACACCCTCTCCTTCTGTGAGCGGCAACTAGGGAAGCATCTTAGATTTTACACTGGAAAGAAAGACATGGTTTTAACTTGGGTGTGACCCTTGGACATCATAACTAGGATCTTTGCAGGGAAGGTACACTTAGAAATAATTGCCGTAGATAAAGCTTTGAAGTAATAATCTTGGACGCTTAAGTGGTTAATAGGACAATCTACCACATTGGCATTTCACAAAAAGCCATTTCCTCGTTGGCTTCTCATGCTAGTTTAGTCTTAGTTGAGTAACTGAACATAATTGCTGGTAAATGAATAAAGGGAAGAAAAAACAGAAATGATATTGGCATTCTACAGCACTGAGGAAAAGGGAGACAGAAAAGGGAAAAAATGTTTATATTCTTAAAGAGGAAGATGGGCAATAAAAATAAAGGTCCTCTTATCTTGGAAGCTGTGGGAAAGAAAGGGAGGAAGGAAGGAGCCTTTTGGCATCTCTGGCCACCCTAGATAATGACGAGATTAATGCTACATGATTGTACTTAATGATGTTAAATCAATTTATGATGCTGGTGATGAGCCTTAACTTGAATAATGTAATATTCCCTTATTAAGGGGAAGACAGGAAAGAAGAGTAAAGAGATGAGAAAGGAAAAGGGAAAAGGAAGGCAAAGAATGAAAGAGAAAACAAGCCAAAGAAAGACAAAAGGAGACAGGCCAATTTAGTGCCTTCCTTGTCATCCTGGACAATTGTCGTTAAAACAGCCCTTCTATTTACACAGCCACAGGATGGATATGGTAAGGAAGATACTTTTCCAAGAAAGAATGAGATTTTATTACTCTTCTTAGAAAAAAAAATTAAGGGAAGAAAAATGAGTAGTCTGTGTATCCACTTGTTTTTTCCTTGGCTAAGTTTCAGGAAACAGGGTCAGACAAAAGCTCAGAAAGGCTGCGGCACGAACATGGTCAAATTGCTCTCGCTCGTGCAGAAAAAGGCCAACTGAACAAATGACTCTTAGCCCCACAGGTCCCTTCAAGCCTGGTCAGAGTAAATCCCTTCTCTAATATCAGAAACCCTCCCATCCTTCCACACAGCTGCAGCAGCCTCTGTAGTGGGGGAGGAGACTCTGGTGGGTGCTTGACATTTCAAAGCTGCTTATTTCCTCAAAAACTTCAGCCTTTACAAATAGAAGAGTCATAAGTTTTCTATAATTACTATCTGGGGCAAGTGTGAATTGGCTATAGATTGCAGAACAGCTTCTGCCGGATTCGGTTGATATGACAGGAGTTTGGAAAGTAATGAGAGGGACACTTGGGTGAAAGCACTCTTCATTTAGAATTTCAAAGGTTTAGAACCTTAATTGCATAATTAAGGACCTCACCCACAATTAACAGTGCACTCAATTATCAAACCACGCTAGAAAATTAAGGATAGCTATCTTAAATGCCCCCTTAAAGGGAAACTGAGGTACATAGAGATTGGGGTGAGATGTCTCTATAAAGTGTTGTGAAATTCAAGTGCCTGGTGATCAACCACAAGTGATGAATTTGAATTTGCAGGAATACTAAATGCCTGTCAGATGGCTACATATTGGAGATGGTGTGGTCAATAGAACTACTAAATCTGCATGGCCTGGACAGACGAGATCACACCCCTGGAAATAGGGCCCAGAAATGTGTGTTTTAACAAATCACCCTCTGGCTGGTTCTGAGGCTCACGCAAGGTTGAGGGGCTGCAGATCTCACTGAACATACAATCATTTACTGTCTCCCTTTTTTCCCCCCTCTCATGACATTTTGCTTTGTGTAGACTGCTAGTTTAATCATGTAAGCACTCACACTTGAAATTTTCCCCAGCCTGGAGTGCCACCCAGTATGTGGTTACTTCACAGCAATGCCTTTCTTCAAGGAATTGGTATCTGTTTCTTACACATTTTTCAGCTTTCTTTATGTGTTTATTACAATTGTTAATTTTTAGATGGCTCCAGATAGCCAGAAAATCCTTATATGCTCACTGGCATCTATGTATTCCTTTTCCCAACCCCATTTTCAACCTTATTAGCTCTGCGGTATATAGTAGGCTCTCTGTTCAGTAGTGAGTTCAGTGTTGGCCTTCTCCCTAAGTTACAGATTCCTACTGCTAAGCTGCTTCTGTGTCCTTAACACACTTCATTCCAACAGTGTCTTCTTTACCGAATCGCAGCTCACTCTCTTGTTCTTTGATTCAGACTTTCTGGAAACGATCGTCCAGCACAACACTCAGAAGCAGCCACTGCCCCTGCGGTCTTCTTCCTAGTCAGCGCCCCACTCCCACAGAACTTAATACCCCTCTCTTGCCAATCCTTGGTCGCACTTCCTTTTCTTTTCCTTTACCTCCCTCCTATGCCAGTGTCTTTCTAAAAGTTTCATTTTAATTGTTCCTTACCCTAGGTCTCCTGAGCCAGTCATACAGATGTCCTCCATAGCTAGGAGGCAGAATGCAAAGATCACCGTGAGGCCTGGGTGGTGCATGACCATTTGCTGGGAGGTCTGTGACCTTCCTTTGCCATTGTCAGGGGCGCTGTGCTGCAGGAAATACCTCTGTAGAGATTTACTTTCATAGACTTTCAAAGATTCACTCTGTGGACTGAAATTGTCCCTGCTCAATAGACATTGATTGTGAACGCTGATTCCCAGAGGCTGCCCCAGCAGAGAGGCCCCATGCTGAGCAAAGCGCTGCCTGCTGGGCAGGTGTGCTGCCTGCTATGCTATCTGATCAGTTTCATTGCCTTTTTTCTTGCCTTTTAGTTTTATTTTACAGAGGCAAATCCCCATCTTTGTAAGGCTGCTTTTAAATTTCTCTGTCCATCGCAGCTTTATCAGTTGTTCCACCCTTGTCAGTTTTACATGTATCAGAGTTAACATTTTGCTCTCTTATTTCCCATTCCATTTTCACAGGGACAGTGGTCTTTTTTCTTTTATCCCTTCTGTTAGGAAAATATCAAAGGATATATATTTGCATTCTCTGTCTCTTGTACTTTTTGAGGAAATTGGTTCTAGAGGAAGAGCCAATGTTTTGCTGAGCAGAGGGAAAAGAATTTGTGTGGGAGAAGTCATTAGAAGGATGAATTGCTTAGTAGGAGAAAAGAAGCGAATGAAGTAGGAGGTAGCTTAAAGGCACAGGGACCCATGGGTGAGAGGAAGTCACAGTGAAGGAGCTGGAGGGGGAGGGAGGGAGGAAAGAAGGGTTTCCATAGGAGAAGGAAGGAATGTTTGAAAACAGACAGGACCTTTAAGTCAACAAGAAGTGGTCAAGGAAAAAATTGAGGAAATCTTACAATTGGATGCAAAATGGATGTGTATGAGACTGGGCATGATGGCGCATGCCTCTGATCCCAGTGCTTGAAGGGCTGAAAACAGGAGGATCACTATGAGTCCAATCTGTGTAGTGAGACGCTGTAGACCCTGTACAAAATACATTACAAAAGAAAGAAGAAAGAAAGAAAGAAGAAAGAAAGAAAGAAAGAAAGAAAGAAAGAAAGAAATGGATGTTTAGTACTCCATTTTCACTAAGTAAAATTTTCACTAGAAATTTTCAGTAAGCAAATTGAAATGCCTTTTAGTACTTTTTAATTTGATAAGTCCATTTCTGTATGCAAACATTGAAATTTGCATCAACCTTATTCAAGTTTAATGTTTAAAGTGTGTTTTTAAATGGGAGAAACAGAAAAAAAAAGTACGCAAAGAGAGTGAGGAATAGAAAAGGCTGACCAGATGTGCTTACAGGGAATTCTTTCTTATTTTACCTTCCTGAAGTCTTTTCAAGAAAATTGTTTGTTCCTCGGCCACACATGAGTTTACTGACCTAGGACACGTGAAATTTCGAGCACTAGCCAAGTAATTGCAGGTTCCTGACTGCTTTCGGGCAACCTGACGCCTTGTTTTCTACGAGTATTGATCCACTGGACTTGTGCAATGTTAGCCCCATGGAAGCCAGTTTATAAGTGGGCAGCCTCCAAATGTGTATTAATATTGATACGGAACTTTGATTTTACAATGCTCTGGCAACTGGAATAAGAAAACTATTACCGAAATACATTGAATAGTGTAGTGAACACATTAAGCTTTGGAAACAGGAGAAGTGAGAATAGTTCACTTTGATATTGCAATCGGTTCATTATTTTGATGAAATTTTTATTTCAAAATGTCTGAATTATAGATGTAAAATTAAGTTTCTATTGAACCTTAACATAGTCTGTCCAATGATGGTGCCATACATAGAGTCTGACAATTCTTGGGTAAATTATGATGTAGAACATTTCAGAAAGGTAGTTGATAATTTATGGCCATTGTGGACTGACTCTTTGGATTATGCAGATTATAATTAGGCTTGACTTGGGTCTAATATTTTGATGTTTGCTGGACTAAATTTCTAGCTCTTGAATGTTATTTATCCTTAGAAGGCTACTAAAATAAATTGTCCTTCAATTGAACTCCTTGTTGAGAGGACTCTTTATGATACTTCTTCTTTAATCTTCTTTTGCTTCTCTCCACTATTTGTAATCAGTTCAGCCCTGGAGAAGCTCACAGCAACACATATTCCATGTAAGTTGCCACCCTTCATTAATTGATGAGTCAAAAGACTGGATCTAGATAAAAAGGAAGACAATGACATCATACAGAAAGCTTAAGCAGTATTAGAATTATGTTTGCTAGAAAAGATGATTTTTTTAAATTTATTTTTTTCAGACCTGAAATTTGTGTGCATTTTGCCACTGTTGCCTCAGCTCACTAAGTAACCTTGTCAAAGTCATTTAACCTCTTAGTGTGTGTTTTCTCATCTGTAAGATGAGGATAATTATCCTTACCTATCTTGTAGGGATGGTGTTCAGATTAACTAATTAAAGATTAGAAGCTGCTACAAAAATGCTCTGTATTATTAAGAAAAGCTGAAGCATTTTCAGTGCCTTTGGGTAAAAGTGCTACTTAGCAGCGATGACTCTAACCAGTGTCTGCTAGTCTGAAAAGCTGCCAGTGCCTTCCCTGAGGAAAGATGACTGGCCCTGGGACCTGCCCCTTCCTTGTTGTTTTGTTAGGGGAGGAGCACCAGGGCTGCCTGTATCCCAGGGAACGCTGGGATCAGTGACACATTTCCTAATTCTGACACACTTGCAGAGCTGACAAGTGATAGCAAAATATGCCACTTCAAGCCAAGGAAACCATCTCTAACTATGCAGAATGCAAAAATCCCTGCGGGATGGAGTCATTATAATTGCAGTTTGTAATACGTCCTTTTGTAAAGTGAATGCAGCCAGGGATTGTTTTTGCAGGTTAAGAAAGACTTGTTTACCACTTTAGATTTTACCTTTTGCCTGGCAGACCCAGGTCTCTGGAAGATTCAACAACAATGGTTACAGAGGTTCTTTTAATAGAATTTCTACCTAAGCGCTTCCTGCACAATGGACTTAATTGTCTCCTGTGCATCTTTTTTGAATGTGGATTCTCTTGGCAGTAGAAAGGGAGAAACATTCCTCAAGGCTTGGCTTTACTGGGTTCTTTTACAGTCTTAAGGATGTGCCTTTCTTCCCTCAGTTCCATTTCTTTCTCTTCCTTGGTCCACCTGACTAATATTTCTCCAGTCTATGTAGGCACCTACGTTGTCTTAAAGTACAGAAACTTTGGTTTTAATCCTTTGCTTAAAAACCAAAGGTCTTTATGAATAAGTTTTTGAGAATAAAGTGCTTCTTCTTCGGTGCATTTTAATTTTATGGACAGCAGCTAAGCTGTCCCTTCCCACCGTTGAGGTCCCTTCCCACATGGCAAGAATCTACCTTCCAGCCCCAGTGCCCACAGTTCTAGAATGTTTCATCATGGAAACACGTTCACACCGCTAAGAGTACTTGCTTTGTCTAGAATCATTTTTCCTCCTAAGTTAAATGCTATAAGTTCATGAGGAATTTGTTTAAATGTCAGGTTTTCTGTGAAATTAATCATCATTTTTACCCTTTGAAAATACTGGCTTTTATTTAAAAAATGTATAGTAAATTTTTACTGGGGAGTCTAGGAATATCCTGTGTTTCCTTTGTGGTTGCTGTTGTTGTTGTTTTTGTTATATTCATTGATAATGTTAGGGGTAGCTTACTAAGTGGGTTTGTTATTAGGATAAAATTAAATAAAACAACACTTGTGAAAATGCCTTATAACATTAAATGCTATAGAAGAGTAAATTATTTTCAAAGTTCTTATCAATTTGCACTGTAGTTAGTTCTATAAATACCTGCTCATTTTAAAACTTACAGGTCTCATAGGTCTTATGTTATCCCAGCACGTACAATCATTTCTTGGATATAAAGTATTGGTTAACAATGCAAGAGATAGTAAAGAAGCACAATAATGTAAGATTTCTATGTTCATTGACAAATGAATGGAGATTCTTTCTTGCTTTTTCTTACTCCCTATATCCATTCACCAAAGGCAATGTGTCAAGCCCTGTATGTTAGAAAAGGAATATTGGGCCAAGTCATTAAAAAAATGTACACTTCCTATTGCTATATACTCAAAGAATATTTTTGAAATAGTTTTATATTGTAACTCTTGGGATTTTAATGACAATGACTTTTGTGATTCTCTGGTTTGGAGGATTAATTAACCTATAAAAATTATTTGATCAAAACTGTTCCTATTGATGGAAAAATAAATATTCAGTCATCATCAAATATAGTCAGCTGAACATGTCTCAACAATGTGGTGAAAAGATTGTGTAGTGTCTTAGGAGAATTGTTGAACTTGTTCCAATTACTAGTAGGCAATAAAAAAAAGTTCTCTTGGCAACTGTACTTTTCAAATTACCAGAAAGGCTAAGGAAAATGAGACCCAGACAGAAACTTTTCTTTTTTCTCTAGTTTCTGCTTACCAGCTTAGGTTTAATCACAGCATATAACACTTTAAATTTGATGTGATGGCAATGGAAAAATAATTAAGAAATTCCATGGAGCTGAATTTGTTTTACTATTTTGCTTTTGTGATTTGCAATAATTGATTCCTTTTCTATGTCAACATATAATATATCTATATATCTATATATCTATATATATGTAACATAATTTTTTAAAACAATGGGAATTTATTCAAAGCAATGTGGAATTGATAGATACGGTTCATGAAACAGAATGGTCAAGACAAAAAGTTACTTGAAAATGTGTGTTTAAAACTTAAAGAGTTATGTTTTCCATAATCCCAAATGCTACTGAGTTCACCATTTGTCGGGCTACTGACAAAGCATTTTTTCAAGATGGGAGAGTAATTTAAACTTTTCATTAAAAGCCTTTTCAATCTCAACTGAATAAAGCCAGCTGTTCTTTTCACTTTCTCTTCTATAGCAGCATATCATAAACACTTAGACCAGAGCTCAGGATGACACCAAAACTGCTTACCCACCACTGCCTCCTTCCCGGAAGCCTAGCGGAGCATAGGGACTGGCGGAAGACGAATGGGGGTAGGGAGGGAGAGAGGAGCCAGAGGGAGGGAGAGGGGAAAGAGATCTTCCTCAGGGGCCCACCCCTTGCTGGACCTGGAGGAGGTCACCACCTGTGAGTAACAAATGGCAGTAGTGTAGGGACAGTGGTTTCCAGTTGCAAGTAACAATCATGCCGTGCAGAGGGCAGCAGTTGCTCTGAGATGCTTCCTTATCCCATTCTAGTCTCCTAGCACCATAAACTAAACCTAGAATTCAAGATTACAATGCCTAAAAAAGGCAGCAAGAAGCCAAAGCACTGTCCAATGTTGTGTGTGTCCTCCACATTTCTTTTCTTTTCTATGGTTTCTTCCCAGCTTGACTTTCTAGCCAAAAAAAAAAAAAAAAAAAATCTTCAAGAGTCTATTACTGTCCCTTAAAGAACTCTATCCTTGGCAAGCCTGCAACTATCATCTCTGAGGATGTGACTCCAAAATTTTTCATTCTCTTATCCTGATTTTTCCTTTAGACTTACACCTTATGCATTCTCTCTTTATCTTTCTTCAGTGTCTCTTCCATCCAATCCATCTAATTCCCTCCTGTTGGAAATAATCGCACTGAAGTAGATCTCAGACAATGTCACCTCCCAGCTCAAATCCTCAAGGTCTCTCATTGCTTTACCATCTCTAAAAAGAGCATCCGGGTGATTCACGCTTTGTCTCCCATCTTTGCCCTCCACCTTTCTATCCTCCTTTCTTGTGCTTTTTGATGCTAGGGCACAGCCATCCCATACAAATGTAAACCAAACACATACATTTAGATTATTTGAGAGCTACCTTTAAAGAAAATGAAAATTAACAGGAGGACTTACATATAATGTACTGCGTTTTATTAATATATACATGTTAAATCTAAATCTTATTTACATTTATGCTTAAATATCTTAACAAATAAGTGATACAAACCACATGGCAAAACAGAAATTGTTATGTACATTTGTGATCACCTGCTTCCAAGAGGACCCTCATTAGTGACTGTGAGTGCTCACACCCTTGTGTGATCTCTTACACTATATCAGGATCGGTTGGTGTGACCAATGAAGTACAGTGGATAACATGTCACTTCTTAAGGTAGATTACACAAGACCTGAGATATCTGCCTTTCTCCCTCATTACATCATTTATTTTGGAGAGTCAGCTGCCAGGCTCTGACAAGAGATAGCAAGGCCTATTTGGAGGCCCACATAGAGAGGGAGCTGAGACTTTTTGCCAACAACAGGGGAGGGGAACTGAGATCTCCCTCTAAAGGATGCATATCTGATCCCATTGTGGAGAAAACTGTCCATCATAGTTAAGCTTCAGCAGAAACAACCCCAGTGCACAGCTTTACTGCAAGTTCATGAGACAGTCTGAATCAGAACAACACAGCAAACCAGCACCCATATTCCTGGCTCTCAGAAACTATGCAGATAATAAGTGTTTTGTTGTCTTAAGATCCAAATATTTGAAATAACTTGTTGTATGACAACTGTAAACTAGTGTTTATTCAGGTACTTGGCAGTAGGCTATTTTTATAAATACCCAAAGTAAAGGAGTGGTTATAGAACCAGGAAGTGGGTGGAAGCTGAAAGAATCCTAAAATCTGTGTTCAGAAACATGATACCCTTTGAAGAGCTTCAAATAAAGAATTAAGGGAGATCATGGAAAACTTCATTGTGAAGTGACAATTTTAGGAAGTTGTTGACTATAGCAACATGAAAGTAGAATATGTTCTTTTTTTTAAAAACATTTATTTATTTATTTATTTATTTATTGTGTGTGTGTGTGTGTGTGTGTGTGTGCGTGTGTGTGGCCAGCTCAGCCCACCAGGGGGCGGGGCGGGCTGGCATGTGGTGCTGGGGGATCGAACCACGGTCCCTGTGCTTTGCCAAGCTTGTTCCAAGTAGGTGCTTTAGACCACTGAGCCATCTCACCAGCCCTAGAATATATTCTTGATAAATTAAGTGATTCAGTTGAGATCTGGAGGGAATTGAAGTAATCAAGAGGCCCATTTATTTCTTCTTGCTCTTTACAGTGAAATGAGAAAGGAGACAAACTATGGAAATGGCTTTTAAAGAGGAAGGACCCAGAACTATAGTTTGGCAATCTCTAAGCCTTTTTACACTTGAATGATATCAAAACTAATATAAGTTTAATGAGCAAAGACCAAATGCAGGACATTGCTAGGAAAACATGATTCAAACATGGAGTAGAAGGTGGGACTGTAAAGTTTCTTGATAGGGACTCAGAAAAATGGTACTTACTGTCTCATAGTGCTATACATTGTAGCAAAATGAAAGCCCATCTGAAAGGTTTAAGGGCAGACCTCACAGAAGCTCTTGTTTCAGTGCTAGGGATTGAACTCAGGATCTTACACTTGCCAGGCAAGTGCTTATTCTACTGAGCTATCTCCTGGCCCTACAGAAGCTCTTAACTATACACTTGCTTAACCTTCTACACTCTGAAGACCATTTTACCTTAGTCACCTTAGGGGAAGAGTACAAAAGAACAGTTCGAAAGGAAATGGCAAGCGTGTCTTGTCTAATAGAATGAGCACCACAGGAGATGCACTAAGCCTTAAGGAGAACTGTTCTGGTAGAAACACTGTCAGTATGAGTGAAAAGGTACAGAGAAGGTAGAAAAAGAGATCTCATTTCCAGAATTCTGTAGGCATGGAAGAGGTGGCAAAAGCCACAGACCTGAAAACAAAGGCTATTTTCTTTGAAAAGGGGAGGATGAGTCAGAGGGTGGCACCAGGAGTGTGGGGAGCCCATACAAAGCCACAGAGAATTATGCCTCTGAAGGGTGAGATGAAGCCAAGAAACATTCATTAGATGCCTGGCTCAGTTTCAGAACTGTAACTAGTGACTTATTTGTGCTCCTCATCTAGTGTTTTAAACAGGAGAAGGGTCCTGATGTAAGGGGTCACCTTACGTTCTTCACAACTTAGTAAATTATGTATGTTGAGGACATATAATTTGTATCTGTACTTCACAGCTGTTCTGATAAGTCTACTCAAGGACTGCCATCTCCATCTAGGTCTGATCTAGCTGACAAGTTCTGTGCTTCAAGGTGGAACTGTGCTGGGAGTGTTTCCTTTAGGAGCTTTGGGAGAGGGTGAATGTACTTTACATGCTGGAAGACTAAAACGAATATAAGGCTAAAGGAGGGGAACATGGTTAGTATATGCCCAGGTCGATATTCTCATTTCAAGAAGTACAGTCAACATCTCCCCTGACTATTGCCTAGATATGAGGGATAATTTTTAATGGATAATATAAAACAGGATAGCAGGTTTGACTTTGGAGATTGCATCATAAAAGTCCTATGGCTTCCTTCTTGGATTCCCTATCTTAGATCACTTACCTGGTTGGCAAATCCATAATCATATTGTGAAGTCTCTGATCAACAGGGACAGGGATATGACAGTGAACTACACTTCCAAACTACAGCATGGTGATAACAACTTTTAGTTGTTTTAAACCACAAAACTTTCAAGGTAATTTGTTATGGAACAGCAGATCACTAAAACATTTTTTGTTCTTTTTTAAAAATATTATGAATGTTAAATCTAGTACGTATTTTATATTTGCAGCACATTTCAATATTTTTTTTTTTTTGTATTTTAGGGAAGGGTCTACAGGGTGTTCAGGTTCTCACTAGTAGATCAGACACACAGTGATCTGCCTGTTGACAACCTCCCAAGAGCTGGGATTATAGGCACGTACCATTATGCCCAGTCACAATTGCTGTTTCAGTGTGCCCTGGGGGTGGGGCTGGCACTACAGGCCATGAGGATCAAGCCCCCAGTCCCTGCGCCTGCCTACAAGCACTTTAATCTGCTGAAGTATTTGGCTGACTCTTACATTTCAATTTGTATTCATCTTTATCTCAGCCCTTCAATAACCATATTTGACTGATGGTTACCATATTAGACATCATAGCCCAGAAAAAAAGTAAGTGGCTCGACATGTATTTTTCCCCAAATCTCTGAAATTTCAAATGTTTGATTACTTGGTTTTCCTGTTTTTAAGATATGCTCTTTTTCTCCTCCATAAAGTGACAATCTCATCTTTCAAAATCCTACCTTATTATTAACTTTTCTATCACACCTTTTCCTGCCCAACAAATCAGAATTAATTATCACTTTTTCACCTGTCTCTTTGCACTGTTCATATAATTGGTTGCATGTGTCTCTTTTCCCAGATTATGGTGATCTTCAGGGCAAGACTTCTGCATAAATTTGAGAAATTGTATGTGCTTCACTTACTAAGACGATGCTCAATCATGTTTGTTGAGCCATAGATGGTAGACAATAGAGAGTCACTTGATGATAGCAGAAGGGCATAGTGTAGTTCCTTTCATGAAAAACTGATCTGAAAGATTCCTAAGAGCTGTCATTATTCTACAAAGTGTGTGGTAGAGATATAGTCCCTATGTGAGGCCTGCAAAAATCACAGAGCATGCGTTAGAGTTTCCTAAATGATTGTGTGCAGATTTGTGAGGCAGAACACAAATGACTGAGTGTAAATATTTGCTTTGAGGAATTGAATAGTGCTTTTTTGAAGACAGTCCCATTTCAAGTGCCGTTTTTTGGTGCCTAGGAAGTGGTCCTGTCACATTTGACTGGGCCAAAGAGAATCCAGCTTCTTGTGTACCACAAGGAAAGTTTTCCCAAGCATAGATCTTGTGATATCCGGAAATTTTGTTAATAATTGAGAGGCAGTAGCAGGAATAAGCAGAAGCAAAGCTACTTAGGTAGCTGCTGATCACTGGAGGAAGATATGATTAGATTTAACATCTTATGCAGGTAGGTTTTGACTAATCCACGGTGATCCCAAAAGAAACAGAGAAGACCCCAAAGTTGCTATAATATCACTTGGATCAGGAACCACATATGTAATAAACGAGATAGAAGTGAGTATATTCACATAGTTTTCTTACAGTGAATTGTATTACTTATCTGGTTTACCAGAGTGACTATTGTTTTCTTTTCAGAAAAGAAACCAGAGGCCATCGTCTGGTTTACTCGTGTAAAAGATTGCCATTCTGTGTCTTCTAGTGTCTCAGGCCGTTTGGGCTGACTCCTGGAGAGATGATGGTAGCCATTTTTTGTCTCTGGATGGTAAAGAAGTTGTCATTTGGGTTGTGAGATCTTATAGTAGGTAATATTTTCCTGAAGGAAGGATTGGTTTTATTTCTCAGAGGAACTCCAGTCTTTGTTTCTCCTTGGACATCATCACTTGACCTTTGACAGATTTTTTAGTCTTCTGATGTAGACAGTTTGGTCTCCTGACACAGACTACTGTGGGACATTCCATGGAGCGTGAGTCCTCTTCCTGGACCCTTGGGTTCCCAGCATGCAGCTACCTCTTGCACTCTTCTGCAGCTGAATCTATGTGTGGCCACAGCAAACTAACCTAAGTTCTCCTATGTTTGTACATCTTGCGTCATCTGTTTTTCTAGTGAACACTGACTGATACACCAAGGATCCTGAGGAGTAATCATGCTGTCCTGGTGCGGGAGCCTCGTTACCTTGGGCACTGTCACTGCTCACTGTCTGGACCTTCTTCCCTGGCTACCATGTTGAGGAATGACCTCATCCTTCTCTGGGAATGAGGCCATGTTTTCTCCAATGCCAAGAGTCTTCTCCCATGTTCTGACAGGTCCAGTAGAAGCCAGGTGGTTTCCGAGGGCATTCCTTTACCTGTGGCCCTGTTTGCTTGAACTTGCTTGAACTTGAAGCAGCCTTGCTCGCATCACCCTTTGGGTTACCTCAGCTCCCCTTAGAGCTGTGGGCTGAGTCATGAGCCTAATAAAACAGGCTGAGCATGGCTTTACCTGACCCTTTCCTTATACAGTTCCCATTTGTCCTCTGCTTCATCATGGTTGCTGGACACTGGAGAAGATTCATTGACAAGTTGGCTTATTTCAGTGAGTAGGTCCAATTGAAGTTCTTGGAGCCTTTTCTATAATGCTTGGGGCTGACTGACTGATAAAGCACTGCCCTAGGATGAACTGACCTTCTCTAGATTCAGAGTCTAAATTAGTGCACTTACGAGAGCTTCTTTACGCCAAAGATGAAAAGCAACTGGGCTCTCAGTGGGGCCCTGAACTCTTTGAGTTCACAGGGCTGGGTATCACTTGTTGCACACCAGCTAAAATGCCCTTGATATATAACTTTTGCCTGGTTTCTTTGCTCCTGTGTTATAATTACATGTAGACCCTTCCTGAGACCCAAATAACCCCACAGTTAGCTGTTTATCAGAGGGTGAAACTGCAAAGCTTCATCACTGACCTGCTCTGCAGCCTTTATAATCCTCTTCCTTTCTACTTCTGTGAACAGGAAGTAAACATCTTTAATCGAACATCTCACCAGGTCCAATGAAAGGCCATTGTTAGACCATGTAAACCGGTAGATTTTCAGGCTCCTCAGAGCATCTCCCAATTTCTCCTTGTGCTGTTTAAGACCTGCAGCTGAAAAAGGGACTACCACGTGGACCATACCATTGATGCCTACACTTCTCAGAGGGATAGATCCATGGGCTTAGATGTTGAGTTTGCTGTGTTCAAGGCCCTAGGGTAAGTAGACCCAGACTTAGTATGGGGCTGAATGAGAAAAAGGCTTTTATCTCCTGAGGGTACTTCCTGAGCAGGCTGCTGAGGAGGTAGTATGTGGGAAGGAGGAGCTGACTGGAGGGAATTCTCAACATCAGCTCCTGAGACAAGATGATGTCTTAGGGGCAGATCAGGCCTCTGTTGGTGGACCTTGAAAGACTGAATATGAGGCACGTCTGTCCATTTGTCTTACATCGTACAGGCAGAAATATAATTGAAATATGACATCTCATTTCAGGCTGCCAAGAGGTGGCCATGTCCCATTTTCTCCAAGTGAATACATAAGGCATTTATTACTACAAAAGGATATAGGGCAATCTCTTCTAAGGTTCTTAGTGTGGAACTTGTTCCAGTGATTAAGAAGACATCTAATCAGAGAAAATTTGTTCTCATCAGAAGATAGGATGAGTGAAAATGAAGGCCTAGGACTTTAGCAGTCATACTAAATTTTTAGTTCTCCTACTAGGAGTTTGACCTGCATAGGCTGGACTCCTTTTCAGCATCCCAAAGGTTTAACCTGGCTAGGCTGAAAATCTTTACAATGATCTGGAGTTTAATCTGATTAGGCTGAATTCCTTGAGACTGGACATTTCTAGCCTAAGAAGGTACTGGTGTTACTTCCTCAGGCCCACTGGATTTCTACTACAAATACAATTCATCTCCTGAGTGGAGACCTCATAAGTAGTATGTCTCCTAGGCTGGACATCCCTTCACCAATTAGGAAGGGAGTGGAATTTCCTTCTAGAAAAAACTCGTATTTACTAAATTAAGCCTCAAAGCATAATCGTGTGGTGACAGAATTTCAGAATAAAATTCAGGCACTGTACCCTTTTACACAGCATACTAAACTTAAAGCCACATTTACCACAATGAAAGTAAAACTGGGTGAAAAAGAGAGCAAACCAGTATCAGCAAGCTACCTCAGGAAGCAATAGCTTGAGGTGGGTTTTAGGACCCATATCTCAGAAGTCAGCTAGGGCTGCCTCTGCCCCTCACTCGCTTGAACAGAAGCAGTGGTGGGAGGTTTACAATAAACAGTTTTCCTCTTTCAGTTGAGGGTGACATTGTATTTTTTCTTTTTGGGGGGTTGGGCATTGCAGAAATTGAACTCAGCACCTTGTCCTCACCAGTCAGGCACTGTGCCGCTGAGCTGTATCCTAGACCTGACATTGTACTTCTTAACCTTGTTCTGTTCAGTTATCCAGAACCAACAACTAAACAAATGGAACACTCTGATACATAAAAGTCTATAGAGGAGAGGAGATAGGAAGAAGAGAAAGAAAATTACTAAAACGTATGAAAAGGAAGCACTTTATATGAGTCTGTGACTCATGAGGATGCATAAACATCCTTGTTGCCAAACGAAGAGCTGCCCAAATTCAGGGCAAGTTACCAAATATTCCACAGAGAAAAAGCAACAATTCAGATGGGCCAGGTCTCCATCCCCTGACCCCTGGTGTGGGCAGCCAGGTCAAAGCATTTGTTACTAGGAAGCCTCCTCCCCTGCTCCGGCAGCTTTTTCTCTTGCTTGGACTTATGCCCATCCTCTCTGAGGCATGTGCCATAGACTCCAAAGCAAATTTTCCACACTGTGTGGATCCAAAACAGAATGTAGGCCCAACTGATCAGCAGAACCTCTCTTGTCCTTCTTAAGGAACCAAAGCCTTGGGTCCTACAATCTTGTCTTGTGGGAGGAATTGGTGGGATTGGAACTCCTCTTTTCCCAGAAATTCATGTCTCACCCAGAAGTCTCCCCATGGAGTGAGGAGTTACCCTTCTTTTGGTTGAGCTGTCTGGTTGCCTGCCTCTGGTGAGGTCTCTAAAGATCTCTTGGTTGCTGATGCCATTGATGTGTGGTGAGATCTGTGGGCTGCCAATGACCACAATATTTGGTGAGGTCTCTGGGCTGGGTTGGTGAAGTTTCTGAAGTGCCGTGCAAGAAAGTCCCTTAGATCCTGGTCCTGTAAGGTCCTCTGAGCTTTAGTAAAGTCCTCTTGTGTGGCTCGCCAGGTGTTACAGTTGAGTTGGCCAAAGATAGTGCAGGATCTTGTATAACTCAAGGAAAAAATTGCCAAGTTTACATGTCATAGTACATCATAAGTTTATTAAAGATCAAGGGGCAGGAGTAAGAGCAAGCAATAAAGTGGATGGAAAAAAGGTCCTTGATAACTCAGGCTTCAAATATTTATAGGGTCAGATACATTTGGCCCAGGTTACCCCTCCACTGTCTTACAGACATTAGTAATCTGCCACTCCAGGGATTGGGACTTCCCAAGCTTAAACCCAGATTGCCTTAGTTACTTTTCTCACTGTTGAGACAAAATTCCTGACACCCAAAGGTAAAAGGAAAAAGATTTGGCTCACAGTTTGTAGGGGGGTTCTGTCAGTAATCACCTGGCTCCAAGGTAGAGTGGTATTACATATGGGCATTGAAGAGGAGGAACAGTTCATGGTGGGCAGAAGGTAGCAAAGTGACAAGTGAGGACCACAGCACTTTCTATCCCTTTTATCTTACCTAGGCTATTTAGGGCAGGCAGCACTCTTTTAATCCTAGTGCCCTTGATCCTAGCATTGCACCATGAGTCCGTTCTGTCGTCACACACTCTAGAACCAACCACCCCTGAAAAAGTCCCACCCTTGACCACATGAATCTTTGGAGATGGGCACCTAAACACCAGCTGTAATACCAGATAACCATGAGGGTGGACCTACGCTACACCTGGGTAATTATCAGAGTGGCATGGCCTTGCCACTTGGAGGAAGGGAAGGGAGTGACTTACCTCCTTGGTTTCCAACTGTGCTAGTTCTCCTACTTCCACAAAAATTGTGCTTCGTGTTTTCCTATGAGCTGACCCTTCTGTGAAGTGTGTTCAGTTTTATTGTAGATGCCTGTGGCAGAAATCAAACAGCACTAATCCTAGGTCCAGAAAATGTTACTTCTTTTCTTCAATTGATAAGAAAAGTGAAACAATTTTTGTTTTCTCTTAGCAAATACTTTTCAAAGTGAGGATAATTTATAAGTATAAGATAATAATAAGATACAACGTTTCAGTTCATGATTATTAAGCATGATGTGAACATTATAAGAGAACTGTCTATCATCAAATAGGAGTCCTTCCCATGTTCTAGCATGTGGACAGGAAGTAAGATGGAGGCAGAAAGGCATGTTGCACCCCGGTGCATTGCTGTTCTCACAGTAATACAAGAGTATTCATCCTATCACTTCAGCCATAATCTTCCCACTCAACGTTGTGTGATGACCCAGATTCTGAACTGTTGCCTCTTGCTTTTTACCCTTTTCCTATCATAGACAATAGTCTTTGAGCTCTGAGATGACAGCACAGCCTTAGGGAGCTATCGAGAGGTTTATTTTCATTGCAATTTTTAGTAATAAAGTACAGCTTTTAAATTCTCTCTCACTCCCTTGCTCCCTCCCTCCCTCCTTTCCTCCCTCCCTTCCTTCCTTCCTTCCTTCCTTCCTTCCTTCCTTCCTTCCTTCCTTCCTTCCTTCCTTCCTTCTTTCTTTTTTCTGTTCCACCAAAGGAAGGCCAGGAGCAGAGCACCATGTTCTTCTCCTGTTAGTGAATGGTAGAAACAGTTGCACCCTGGATAAAGAAAGCCACTGAAGCCAGAGGCCAGAAGCTGGTGATCTGCTTCATTGATAATATACACTCTAAGGCAGGGCTCTTCAGCTATGATTGTTTTAAAAAGGAAAACAACAACAAAACAGAAAAGACACCCCACACTTGTACAAAACAGAGAACAGTAAGAAGTGACATTTTGTATGCAAAAGCAGGGTGGGGAACCCACCCTTTGGAGCCCGTTTCTTTCTTTGATAGTGTCCCTGAACTCATCACCCAGTGGCTCATGGAGGGAGTCTTCCTGGACTGGCCCGGATACTCCCCCGGAAGGCAAAGCTGGAGCCATATCTGTGTCCACCTCACACTCATTTTTTTAAAAGAAAATTACTTCACATGAATGGAATGCTTTTCATTTGTTGTTTTTCTGTCTTTTCAACAAGTAAAATGTTATACAAGAAATTTAATTTATGAAAACTATCTCCAACTTTTGAAAAGACTCATAATTCCTAATGCTTATAGAATTAAGACCTCTTGGTCTTAAAATACACGCTCACCTGCTTTATGCAGTGTTCTTCCTTCGGCTCATCTCTTACCAAAATTTTCCCATCAAGATAAAACTAAATAGAGTTACTCTCTGCAGACGTCAGCATATAACATGGACAACAGTAACTTCCACAGAGTGTCATTGTGTAAACGACGGAAACGTCATCATTCAGATACGACTTCAAAACTATACATATTTTGCTTGTTTTCTATATTGCTGTGAGTCAGACAAAATAACATTTGGGTATGTTCTAAGTGCACAGACTAAGAATACATAATGTCATTTTTTAATAATACTAATATGAACAATTTATCTAAATCATTTTTTAAAAATTTTATGTATTTGTTATAGGGTCTTAATACGCATGTTGGACTCAGTAATCTTCCTGTCTCAGCCTCCCCAGCAATAGGGTTGCAGGCATGAACCACCATGTCCAGTCTCTGTGGCCAGGCTGGGGCCAGCGGGATATGCTGTGCAGGGGATTGAGTCGGGGTCCCTGAGCTTGCCAGGCAGGCATTTAGACTGCTGAGCTATCTTCCTGACCTTCTAAATCCATTTATAAAACTTATGCATGTATTAGAGATATTTATGCAATAACACTCATTGTATAATCTTTATTACATAATATATAATACATATATTATATATATATTTTATATTATATATACAATATAGTATATATAATATAAAATAATGCTCATTGAGTAATATTTATATGATATTACTTATTCAGCTCTCTTCTAAGGATTTATTTTATAATTTTTGTTAATGCTGAACTATGATAAAAATGAGGATAATTTTTACTATTTTTACCTAAACTTTGAGAACAATTATTGTGTGAACATCATAGATTTTAAAAGTCTCTTTCTTATAATCCTGCATTGTTTTTCTTTTTTCCATGTATGGCCTTGTTTAGAGTGGAGACTTAGCTTGGAAGATAAAATGAAACCCTTAGAAGACAAACAACTAGTGTATGAAGGAATAAAGGCCACCTATTCGGCAATTAGTGGTCTCTGGGGAGTGAGGTGGCTATTTGCTAATCCTGAATCTAAAAGGTGATTAAATCTGACGGAAAACTGCATCGTGCTTCTCCAGGGCTTTCTGCTAGCTTTGATTTAACACAGTCTTAAGCTATCAGACGGCTCTGGCCTTCCATGTCTTCTACAACCTAACTGGCACTTAACATTCAGAGTGATATTGGTGATCACGGTGTTGCCGAAAATGATAGAGAAGCCTGAGGCTAACGCACTTGATTCTAAAAGAGTTCTTCAAGCAATTGCTGTAAAAACCAGAAAGGGTTGCTGACATCCTCTAAAGTTCTAGAAAGAATGTTGAAAAAGAATTTTGCTTAAGTTCTCTTCAATAAGATTGAATTGATATTAAAAATCATAGGTTTGAAAACTCATAAAATTGTGCTTCCACATGTATATATACTTCATATAGGTTGGTATTTACATACAAGAGTCAAAGAAAAATGCTGGCATGTGTTTATAATCTGTATCTAGAAAATGGCTTTCATGTATCTGCCTTGATTTTATTGAAATTTAAAAAACCTCTTTTTTTCATGTGTATGCTTTGATTTTCTAAACTAAATGAGAGATGTGTCTGATTTCTCTTCTTTTAAGCAGTAAATTAGCTGCTTAAGTATGAAAAGAGAAATTTTGTTTACTATTTTTGATATCACAATTTCCTAACATGATGTAAATCTTAATTTTTCTCCCCTGCCCCACAGAACACTGATGCTGTCCTCGTGCTTCCAAACTCTTCTCTGTACAAATCTGGAAATGTGTTTTGGGCAGAAATGTTACCTCTGTGTGGTACGTGATGTGCCACTTCCAGGCGCTATTGAGGACTTTTCCCCGAAATAGCTAAAGAAATGCTAGAACCACCGCAGATGGATTGGGCGCCAGGCTTGCTTGATTTATGTGGTTTTTATTTCTGGCTGTTCTCTGGGCACTGAGAACCATAGAAGGATGTCCTCAGTGTTTCCTTTTTTTTTTTTTTTTTCTGCCTCTGGTTTATTTGTAGAAAGAGCACAGGAGGACACCAGACCCCACAGATGGCACCTCAGGGGTCACACCAGTCTGTCTTCACATGAGCAGATAAGAGGCTTTTACTGTGGAATCTTCATGCGGGCCTGGGCACCTTTGGGATCTGGGAAACTTCAGGAGGCTGGCCTGGAGCAGAAGCTGGAGCCTGGGCCCTGGCTGGAGCCTGGGCCTTTGATCAGCAAGGCCTGTGACCCTTGGCAATGCAGGCACGGATATGCTTCCCACGCTTGGGGTGGGCAATATAGGCAAGTCAAGCAAGCCTGCGGTTTACTTCCTTTGGGATGATCTTGGGCTTGAACTTCTTGGGCTTTCCGAGGGCCTTAATAGCCTCAGCAGGTGCACTCGTGGCCTTGTCATTGTTTGCTTGCATCTTCTTGAAGCCTTTCTTGCTGTACTTCTTGGCAAAACACATATTCCTAGGGAACCTGGGATCTACCCCCTTCGGAGGTTTGTATCTTTGTGACTGAGGTTTCTTGATGCCATTTCTGTGCCATTTTCAAGACTGGTTGTGCGTGGTGTGGTTGCTGGGCTTAGCCATGACTGAGCTGTAAACTGTGGCTGCCAAGTCCCTGCAACTAGAAGAAGAAGAAGGACAAAAACAAAAACAAAAATAGATGTCCACAGTTTTATTCTCCATTTCAAAGCAGAGCAGGAATGATATTTGCAGCATTTTAAGTTCTATGTCTAAAATACACAAAGATCTCTTTCTTAAACACAAAGAGAACTCAGATTTTGAGCTAAATTTATAAATGATTAAAGAGAGATCTAGCACATATTCTATTTTTTAAAAATGAATTCACTCTCATGCGCTCCTAGGAGGTGACAGGGAGACCTTGTCATCCTCCTCCTCCCCGTTCATCTCTTCTCCCCATTTTTAAAAGAGTGTCTCGCCACATCTGCTGTACACAGCTGTATTGTGGTTTGATCTCTTCCCGATCTGCTTCGCTTCCAGCTTTTAAAACTATTTTCACTCGTTTTCTGCTCATATCTTTAGAACCATTTAAAAACTCCGGTTGGTGGGTAAGTAATGATGAAGGGCAGCAGACAAGCGACCTCTTGTACATTTCTGGAGAAGTAATTAGCGAGCTAGACCCTCCAGAGTCATGGGTGATCTATTACAGCCTGTAGGTGGTGCAGCACGGCAGATTTACTCCACCCACACAAGTCTAATCAACTTCGGTGTTTGAAAGCAGAGGTAAGCCAACCGCAGTACATGGGAGAAAAAGAATGTGTTTATAAGCAATAGATATATGTTTTCTGAGTTGAATAGTGAATCTGCAGGTACTCATTAGACACTTAATGTCACACCCACAACTAAGGGCCGAAGTAGATAAATCTCTGTAAGCCCTTTAATGTAGGTTTTAACAAACACTGATAAAGAACCCTCAGCTTAGATTTCACAATAAGAAAAGAATAAATAATGCAGAGTAGGCATTCTCACTTTTCACCTTCCCCTAAGGGCAGCCACACTTGACATTATCTCCAGAGACATTTGCTGTGGCATAAGAGAGTCCAGAAAATTGAACCGCAGAGAAGTGTATTACTTAGCGTAGTAAAAGCAGGAGTGCTTATTTCTATGCAAATGTTCCATTTCCTGTTGACAATGTCAAGCTAAATATTTAATTGATCTTATTAAACATGTTCAGGTATTTTTACATCACAGGTTGTGAATTTAAAATGAGAATATATTGATTAAGATAAGGTTTTGGAATAAGAATTCTTCTACCCCTGTCATGAGCTCTCATAAATATCTCGGCTGAAACCACTTAGCATTTCTATATCTGCAGTTCTCAGGCCAATTTCCAAATTGTTAATCAAGAGTGATGGACAGCATGTCTGGCCCAAGTAAGTAACAGATATTGAGCTCCTATTCCAAAGAAATGTATTTCTTAATCCTATGATGGTAATGAGAGGAATACTAATCCCATCTTCCACCCCATCTTCCTATCACCTTTCTGGTCTCTGACAAGTGGAAGTACATGTAGAACTTACGTTGCACTGGTACCCAGTCTAGGCCTGTCTGACATCACTAATTGATAACAGCACTCTTGGCTCTTGAGCTGAGATACGGTGTCAGAGTCCTTGTCAATATGGATTTCTAAGAAGCCGCTCTTAATAGTTCAGAATTGTCTCCTGAGGTGAAGTCTGCTTCCACGTTGCTGATCCCACTCTCCATGGCCAGGCTGGCCTGCTGACTCTTTGCAGAGTGATCCTTGAACACTTTATACAGAAAAACCGCATCCCTATCTTCCTCTGTGCACCTTTCCCTCCCTTTTGAAAATATGAAGCAAATTCCTGACTTTCTGTCTGGTTCGGAGGAGGGGCTTGGCTATCTAGGCTTTGAGCACTGTCTTCTCAGGCTGGTTATTGGTGCTCCAAAAGTGGCACATGCGAAGTGGAATGACAAGAAAGTTTAGCATGAAAAGCTGAAACAAACTCCTCGCTTTAATCTCTGTTTGCTTTAATAGCTATAATTAGCACAACTGCTTATAGATCTCACTTACGCAAAAATCATTTTTATCACCCACAATGCGCTTTAAATCTTGAAAAGGTCTGCTCTCCTTTCTCTTGTCTGAAAAACAAAGCACAATAAAGAAACAAAAGCCAAAAACAAGAATTAGCTTTATTTTATGGAATGGGAGAATCAGGGTGGGAAATGGATAAATGAAAAATGTTGAAGTTGACAGTTTAGTTTATATTCTTTAATCCATGAATTTATTCAGTAGCTATTTGACATCTACACTGTGCCAGAGGTAAAGACCACAACAATAGGGAAGCAGAAAGCTAACAGACTTTAAAGAGCTTCTGGTCCAAATGGAAGAGATGAGTTAATCAAACAATGCACAAAGAAATAAATAAAATCTAGGGTATGTCCTAGGAGAGAAAATAGCGAGACTTGTAAACAGAACAGAAGTCTGATTGAATCTGGCAGAACTGCAGGCTGTTCTGATGATATTTAGTTGAAGCTAAACTCTGAAGGCTGACTTTGTCAGGTGGAAGGGAGCGAGGGCAAAGCAGGACAGCCTGCAAACAGAGGAAGGCAAGTCCTTGGGTGGGAGGCCTATGGGACTCCCGAAGACTGAACATAACACACGGCAGGAAAGGGGACGCCGGGGTAGAAGGTGCCGTGAGAGAGCTGTGTGAAGAGCAACAGACACATGAGAGGTGGTGGGCCACGGCAAGGGATGTGGCTGGAGTATTTTAAGAAAGGGAATCAGAAGGTGCTTTTTATTTGTTTGCTGGAAATCACTCCAGTTTTGGAAACTAACATGGAAATAGACTGGAGTGAATAACAATAGACAAGAGGTTATTGCTTTTGCTCAGATATGACTTGATTATGGTTTGGCAAAGGTGGCAATAATAGAGATAAAGAGGAGTACAGATGTCAAAACTACTTAGATGAAGGGAAACCAACAGTATTATATGATGGTGTGAGTGGAAGTAGCCACTGGAGAGGTAGGGGGGTAAATGGTAATTTTTAAATACTAATTTGCACACATAGATTGAGTTTCCTGCTGCTCCCTGAGAGAGTAAGCACTGGGGAAGGATCTGGAGGATTCAGGTCATGGATTTCATGACAAGCTAGTGAGGCTTCCAAATACAGTTGGCAAACAGCTGGATATGCTGATCTGGATTGCTTTGGGATAGAAAAGCAAACATTGGAGTCATTGACATATCCACTCATATCCTGATTATGTCCATAAAAATGTATTCAACTCACCAAAGACATTTTCCTGCTTAACTTAGCACTCATAAACCCAGCTTCCCATCACAGACAGATTTTATACTTTTTAGACATGAATTAGTTTCTAAATTATTTGATCTGCTTGGAGGTGTTGGTGATAGGGTGGGTTTATGGACATGTGTTCATTGAAATCTGCATGACAAATGTGGGCAATGTATTTTACATTCATAATCTCTTTACTCACTCTTATGCCCGAGGAATATACACAGTTGCACATGGGAAGAATGAAGCTCAGACATTGAAGGACTTAGGCAAGATCCTTCCATCCTTCAGCAGCTGGAGTGGTATTCTAAGGACAGTTTTTCTTTTTCACTGTAACAAGTTCTTTCTAACAGATTTCAAAATAGTAACTGATTGTATGATAGTGCTAAGATATCCAAATGTAATTATATTTAATTTAGAATGTAATTTAATGTCAAATCATATTTTAATACATTTACCACTTGATAACATTTGTGAGAATGTCAACTTAAAAATGTTTATAGATCAGATTTTATTAGACACTGCGTACCAAGGAATTTTTGTTAGAGTTGTTGAGAATTCTAATATGCATATTTGACTTTTCTTACTTTAGATTTATTCCTTATCTAACAGGAAGGATAGATAACTACCACAGTTATATTTATCTATGGCACTTTCCTCACATAACTTGTCATAATTGTTTTACATCATTTTCTCAATTATGAGGTTAGTAGGTACCATGTTCTATGCAGCACAGATGGGGAAAATAAGGTTCCAAGTCATAGAACCAATAAATTATGCATTTGGGTCTCAAATTCTGTTTTGGTGGGGTCCATATCCCAAATCTGTGACTACTAGATTTTTTTGTCTCTATTTGAGATCAAAGTTGAACAAATGTTTGAATCTTATGTCATGTGAAATAAGAATCTAAAGGAAAGATTGGTCTTACTACTGGACGTTTCCGGAAGTGCATACAAAATGAGCTTTGTTTTTCATCTTACTTTCATTAAAAGAAATTAAATGTATACATTTAGTTATCTATTAACAGAAAAATTTTAGGGTTGGCCAGATAGCTCAGCAGACTAAAGGGCCTGTTTAGTCAGAAGCAGCGGCCGGGGTGTGAGCCTCGGCCCGTGGGGCATGCTGAAATGGTGACTGAGACTGGGCGTGGTGGCGTGCGCCTGTAATCCCAGCTTGGGAGACTGAAAACAGGAGAATCACTGAGAGTCCGGGTCTACGTAGTGAGACTCTACAGACCCTGTCCTACCAAAAAAAAAAAAAAAGAAAAAAGAAAAAAGAAAAGAAAAGAGAGAAGAAAGAAAAATAAAAATCTTGTACTATTTTTGTTTGCGAGTGAGGGTTGAAAACCACTGCAGAAAAACAGTATATATAGTATAAGCAGTAGAAAAGTATAAAATATCTCTGTCTGTCTGTCTGTCTGTCTGTCTGTCTGTCTGTCTATCTCTCTATCTCTCTATCTCTCTATCTATCGATGTAGATATATATCTTATTAAGGAAGGATCTAAAGACTATCTAATATATTGCTTTCCATAGGAGGACAACAGCTTGTTTTATAGGCTTTATGCCTTGTTATATCTTAAAGCAACTTGATGAATTTTAAAAATATTCCATATTTGTTTCCCTTTTAAACTAGATATTGCCAAAATCCATACGAATTTTTAAAATATTTTTCCTTCTGTTTATCAGGGGTAAATTTTAGTCAAAGATGTTCAGTTCCACATTCTGGCATTTAACTATTAGCTTCTCCTGGCTACCACTGAGTGAGTGTGGGCAGGATTTCTTCTTCCCTCGACTGGTTAACTGGTAACAGTGCTTTTCCGTTTCTGAAGTAGGAAAGAAAATTTTAATTAATAAAGCCAAATTTCTTGTGATAGCTTACAGACACAAATTTCATATTTTAAAAGTTCGACATTAATGCTTCACAAAGTCAAGAAAGCTTTCATTATTTTATGCATTTCTAAAGTTAAGGGACGTTCCACTTACCTTTCACTGCCTTTAATGGCAAGTCAACGTGTATCTGAAAAATAACACTTTTCACAAATATAGTTTTCAGCTATTTTCTGATAATTTGAATTATGTGAGTCAATGTGGCATAATTTCTTAATTCAAAAATAGTTTTGGGTCTTTGTGCATCCTTTCCACTGGGTACTATACACTATGCCCTGGCAATGTGGGTACAGATGGAGTCCTGGAGGGGGGTGGAAGGAACGGATTGAGGGACAGGGGACTTAGAAAGAATTAAGCTCAGTCATGCGCACAATGGATGTGGCATTTATGTATTGCAAATATGGGCTAATAAAAAGCAAAATAAAAATATGGATGTGACACAATCTGGGATTCCAAGAACTTTGCAAACAGTCGGTGGTCGTGGCAGATAAGACAAATACTATCATAAGTAATCAAACAGCATGGCCTTGTTTTGTATAACAGAAGGAAAGGAGAGATTTTCAGAGTTGAGGAAGAAGAGTGGAAGAAAGGGAGACGCAGGAATGAAAGAAGTGGATAAGGAAGGAGGGAGAGAGTAGAAGAAGTTCAAAGAAGAAAAACCAGAGAAGGGGAGAAAGAAACAGATCTACCAAAGCACAAAGTATCCCCTGGCCATGCCCCCTAAACACACATTTGCTAAGCTCATTCAAATCATGTCCATTTGTTCATCTGTGTCTTTAAGGTATGTACTCAGAGGTTACATTACCAGGTTTTAATACATATGCACACTTAATTTATTAACACTAAGTTGTTTTCAAAATGATTGTTTTTAAGTTTATAATCCCATCAAGTCAGTAGCAAATACAGCTTGGTTATCCCCTTTCTATCAACCACTTGCTATGAACATTATTTTAATTTCATTTTTCCTGATTTTCTACTTAAGTGCTTTGTTAATATTTTGGTTTATCTGTACATTGTTGGTTATATATTCACCTATTTTCTTTTTCTAGTCTGTCTCTGGTCTTTTACTCTATTTGTGGTAGATTATTTTGCTTCTGCTTATATTGTTCATGAGTCTATGGACTTAATACTGTGCTCTTTGAAAGGTTGTATGTCAAATCCAATCCCACTGTGGTGGCCTCTGGGGGATGACTGTGTCAGAAAGGATCCCCTCTCATGAGTGGAATTCTTGGTGCCCCATTGAGAGGTGGAAAGCTCTACTGCCTCTTTTGCTTTGGGTAGACAAAGCACCCTTTCTGAAGTAAGGAAAGGTCTTACTGAACACCAAAACTGGTGGTGCCCTGTTCTTGGATGACTGAATCTTCACAACTGTAAGCATTTAGTATCTCTCATGTATAAACTACTCAGCCTGGGTATTTTGTCGTGGTAGCTCAAAAAGCTATAGAAATTCTTAAAACATTTTTAAAAAGCATGTAATCTCTTCTTTGAATGTTGATCTTTAAAATTATGTCCTTTGATTTGCTCTTCCTCTGTCAATTCCAGTATCAGATATTGTTGGGGGAATATAAACAAGTTGTTCTATATACCCTACGGTTTGCTGCTTTGTGTTCTTGGTAGTGTTTCACTCAGTTGATCCCTAGGACTCCCAAATCCCTAATCTGGAGACATTTTGATCTAGAGGAAGTTTTCATTACTTCTTTTGTGTGATGATCATGCAATTTTAACAGAGGGAAAAACCCACTGAGTACACATTTAAACTGATTCAAATTTTCTATGTCTGCATAAGTTCAAAGCTGAAATTAGCTGATTATTTTATGTGGAAGTAGAGTCTCTGGAGGTAGCCAAAAATTTCTGGGAATGTTTGACAAAGGTCTTGCTTGTTAACTCAAAAC
>NW_004524685.1:7912011-7913065 GCF_000260255.1 Octodon degus | reverse complement strand
AAGAGAAATATTTATCATGATGAAAGGTTATACAGTGATGTTGGTTAATTAATTATATGAAATAATATAAATCCTTGGAAGCTGAATAAGGAAAGTGTTAATTATTATAAGATTGTAAAACATACTTGTGGATGTGTAATATTGAATAAAGTACAGATGAAAGGGACTGGTGGAAGAGGAATATTAAATAATTAGTCAGCAAAGCCAATGATCAATGAAGCAACAACACTATTTTATGAATGTCCATGCTAATTCATTTGGAAAGATTTCATATATCTGAGACTTAAAAAGAAAGGTAAAGTTGGAGAGAGCCAAGCAAGAAAATAAAAGACAAAAACACCTAGTTATTGGAAGGAGGATGATACTTATTTAGCTGAGAGCACAGTGAATTATTTGACTCTGCATTCTCCAGCAAAGGGGAAGGTAGTATTCTAAAAACTGCGTGCATTCTCCTTGGGGAAACTGAGATTTAAAAGGTGTTACCCTCACACTAGAGCAGATAATTAGGCAATTACAACTATTACATTTGGCAGAGCATTAGTTTAAATGCATTACTCACTAAAATTATGAAGGAAGCAACAAATCATACCATTTTTAGTGAATTCTTAAGATAACTAATTGAGGACAGCATCCCACCAGACAGCTGAAGGGTACTAATATATTTCCATATTATACACACACACACACACACACACACACACACACACACACACACATGCACACACAGAGGCATGCACCCACGCATGCATGCATGCACGTATGCACACAGGAATCCTGGGAAAGCTGTCTTCAGGAATGCCTGAAATTTCTGAAGCCCTTTTCCTCTTTTATACGCAATTATTGTAATAAATGTGTAGACATTAACCTACCAATCATCCAAAGACCTTTCCAAAGTATGTAGCAAGTGTCAATTCAGTGCTTCCTACTTTGATTTATAGGTATTAAAACAGAAACAAAAGGAAGTCACCTTGAAAGCTGATATAAAGATCAAGGATTGAGTGGGACTGATGTAATTGACAATTACTAAACATTTAGTAATGAATAAAAAATCCAG
>NW_004524685.1:7906349-7911911 GCF_000260255.1 Octodon degus | reverse complement strand
GGTTTTACCTCCATTTTGAGACCGGACTCGCCTCTTCCAACTCGAGTTCAATATCACATTGCAAGTTTAAAATGAAAGATACCTGCATAAATGAAACCTCGCTGATCTTGTATACAGAAACACAACAGAAATGAATCTGAGGAAACTTCTTTATGTTTCAAAATGTTATCATATTCATATATAAATAAATGAATTTAGAAGTCAGTACACAAAATACAATTGGAATTAGTAGAGAACTCAAGGGATTGAGTAAGAAAATGATGTTTGTAGAAGTATAGGAATGACCTTAGGAAACAAGTGTGTTGTGTGCTACCGGCCTGGAATTCAACTACGCTGGGATCCTAATGAAAAAGGATCAGAAGAGAGAACCAGCCTGGATAACACTGTCACATAATGAAACACTATCTCAAAATAAAAACAGAGAAAACGTTGAGCTGTGGCTCAGTGCAAAGTCCTTGGGTTCAAGTCCCAGTGCATAATATTTTTTAACTGTGTAAATGACTATAAATAAAGATTCCACTAGAACACCTGAATCTGTTTATTGCACAGATTTTCAAACGCGAAGCTAAAAATAAATGTTGAGGAATAAACCAAATACAATGGCAATATTTTGCATAATTGGTTAATGAGCTTCTAAGTGACTGTTGTGATCTCTTGTATGTAATTACACTGAGTATAGGGAGAAAAAAGCAATCATCGCAGAGACAATATTAAAAGTTAAGATATGCTATAGATGTTGGCTTGAGAAATGACTTGAAGAATGATTGTACGAGTATATCAGTGTCTTACAATGCTCGGAATAAAACACTTTGGCCCAAACAGAGAGACAAAATTTGTGTTTCGAAAGACAGAGCAAATGTTTAGTCAGAGCAAGTATTCAAGTCAGAGTTCATTTTGGCAGACCGCCTTCTAACATACACGTACGGTGGAATTAATATGCTCTACACTGGTTGGGTCACTGTGTTGTACTGTTAAAAGATATTACAGGATTGAAAAGGGAGGCCAGAGAGCAGCCCAATAGACTTAAAGCTCAAGAAACTAGACAGTATTTCTAAGGAATGATTATCCAGTCTAATAAAATATAGCTTAATAAAACATTATTAAAGAGGGTCCCTAGTTACCTGGTGTCTTCAAAACATTTTTATCAGGGATCAGAGAAAGCCTGGTTTGAGGACAATCCGAAGGTAAAAAGGGAAAAATGTAATTAATGAGCACTTATAATAGAGAGATGCAACTGACAATGAAAATGCTTACCAAAGGGAGGCCGCCGAAGTACCATTATGCTGATACTTAGAAGTAGATTAATTTCAAAATGTAATCTTTACTTTGGTAAAACTTTATCAAAGACCCTAGCTTATTTTAATATGGATAAGAGCAAGCCCGTTGATGAGTTTATGGGGAATATATTTGAAGGAACTAAAGGTTTAGTTTAGCTTTGTCAACAGTGTTTGAATGGCAGCACACAGAAAGCAGAACGTTCTAGAAGGGAGGTTGGTACTGGAGTTGCAAAGAGTTACCTTTGAATTCTCATTTGACTACTTGCAACCTTAGTCAAAACTTTGCTGCTGTCAATCTCAGCCTCTGATACCAAAATAAATTTATTTATTTATTTTTACAGGACCGATGATTGAACTCAGGACCCTGCGCTTGCCAGGCAAGTGCTTATTCTACCAAGCTATCTCCCTGGCCCTCAAAATGAACTTAATGAAATCTACCTTATGGGGTTAATTTGATGTTTAATGAAATAATGCTTGGCAACTCCTTAAAACTGTGTCTGGGCATTTTTCTTCCTTAAAAAATGAACATTGATCAATCAAGTGTAATATACCCATCCACAACAGTCAGAATAATTCCTTCTGGTATTTGCAGGGCACTGTCCCGTAGATAGCAGCTGTATAAATAAAGAAGGATGTGTGTTTTTTGCCCTTGAGGAATCAGTCTATTCATGGATATTGACTCATAAATAATAATTACATAGGTTAAGGGCGTGGGGCCAGGGAGATAGCTCAGTAGAATAAGCACCTGCCTGGCAAACACAGGGTCCTGAGTTCAATCCAGCACTTCCCCCCAAAAAAGTCAAGGCATGAGAAGAGCTCTAAAAGGTCCTAATGCGTGCTCTGGGAAAGAAGAAAGGTACAAGATGAGGGAATGAGTAGCATAAAGTCAGCATAAAACAATATCTATGTGTTAATACGCCCCCGGTACTTCATGGCTCTTGAGGGTTCATTTGTATAACATATATTTATCCAGCATCTAGTGATTTCCAGCCACTGGAACCATGGTGAAGGTGGTGGAGTGGGCACAGCAGCGCTTACCCTCATTTAGGCTATAGTTCCATCTAAAGTGAGGTGAGCCGTACCCATTCTTTTTGTCATGTGGTGCATGTGGAGGCAGGGCTAACTAGTGTGGCACTGCCTCTGGGTCTTGCTGTACCACAGTGTTACAGGGAGGCACCACAACAAATCACACAGGTGCGAGCCTCCGTAAGAGGCAGTACAGACTGGAGGGTGTGCATGAGGAAAGCAGTCCAGGAGGTGAATCTTGGCCTTCTGGTTTCATTTGTTTGTTTATTTAATTTTGGTCTTTTTGAGATGAGGCCTTGCTATACAGTTCCGGTTCACCTTGAGCTCTTTTTGTAGTCCAGGCTGGCCTGGAATTGACAATGATCCTCCTGCCTGAGCCTCCTGAGTACTGGGATTACAAGCATGCACCACCACACTGTCTGGTTTTAGTGACAGGCACAAGCAATCTGAGCATAAGCCAAGATCTTTGGCTACCAAAATGACAACGTGTCTCAGGCTTCTGCTGCCCTCCTGGTTCAGATTGCCCTCATTTTTTTTAGTATATTTAGTTACTGCAGGGTCTCACTATGCAGCTTGGAGTCATGGTGTTCCTCCTGCTTTCAGCTCCCCCAGCACTGGGATTACAGGGGTGCACCACTATGCCCAGACTCTGGCTGGCTCAGCCCACCTTGGTGGGGGGGTTGTCTGGTGCAGCATGTGGTGCCAGGGATCCAACTGTTGCCCCTGAGCTTGCCTAAGCAGATGCTGTAGTCCGCTGAGCTATCTCACCAGCCCCAGAGCTCCCCTTTTAAACATCAGTACCAAATGAATATTTGTTTTCCCCCATATTAATATATAAATGAAAGTACTTAAAATAATCACATTCTTATTCTGAATTATACATTTCCAGTAGTTCACATTTAACGGCTGTTCAGTTTGTGCAGGATGACGTTTTAATAGCTCCTTGTGAAGATCTTGTATTCAGGAGGACATTCGTATTACTGCAAAAACTTAACTAAGCTTCGAGTCTACACAAAATCTCCCCCTTACGCAGACACACTTGCGATCTCTTCTGCAGCGTGACTGAAGCACTGAGGTCAAAAGACGGTATTTCAGGAGTTTGAGAAGCATGATTTTCTTTTTCTTTGAGGAAAAACATTGCCACTTGGCATTCAAACGCTCTTGTCTTTTTTTTTCCCTAGATATACAAAGCAGAGTGCTAACAACAAGGGCAATTTCCCAGCATGGTGAAGGCCATATAACTCACTTGGTTGAACTGACTTGAAGATGGCTGTTTTAAACAAACCTCCCAAATAGGAATTAAATCATCTATCGACCAAAACTGTAAAGTAGAATGATTACTGGCACTTAAAAATATTGCAACGGATAGCAAGGATCCTACGACACTTTATAAATGATCAAGGCAATTAACATCTGACAAGAAGAGAGTCAGAGATCAAGCGCAGAGATATCAATATCAGTTATGTTCTAGATTCTTTTTGCATTAACATTTATATGTTTTTAATTGGTAAATGATGTATTGAGTGAATAGTTTCTATTATTGAGTTTAACTTCTCTCCTTAGTTTTCCGAGATAACCTGTAGCAATTCAGATTAGTGGACACATGTGCCTAGAATTTCTTTTGGCATGCGGTCATGTGGCTTAGAACTTGCTGCATTCTCCATAGCACATTTAAACTAACTTGAAAGCAATGGAATGAATACATTTGTTTGTTTGTTTATTTGTTTGTGTGTTTTAGTTTCCTTAAAGAAAACAGGATTTGTACTCACTTTTGGCTTATTTAGCTTTGGATTGCCTGGTAAAAAAACAACACAGAATTTTAAACATTTTGTGATTTGTTTGAGATAATTTGTTCAGCCTTATTGAGAAAACAATCACAAATAATACTGTGGATGACAACAAAAAGTTACATTTTCTCTAATTCTAGGTTTAAATGGTATCCACCTCTTTTAGCGATGATTATTTGTCGGGTGTTTTAAAATTCTCTGAAACAAAAAGACTTCAGAGATAATTTAACGTCCCAAACTCAAAATGTATTTAAGTAATGAATGGTTTTGAATGAATTTGAGGGACAATAGAAACTGGAGCTTGTGAGGCACAAGCCCCAGCCTCACATTTTTTGCTGATAGACTGTCTCTCTGGGTAAGTCATTTAACTCTTGGATTCTTTTGTTGTTCATCTGTCACAGGGTGAATGACCAGCTTCATTCTTGTAAAGGGAATAAATAAACATTTCCTAGGCTTTTTCAAAGGACTGGTTTTTTTTCCCCAAGTGTTGAATGTCATTGAAAACAAGTGAAATAAGACAAAAGCAGAAGGCTTTGTCTTTGTGACAGCTGGAAAATACCAAACATCAAAATACTATTTGTCCTGCTGCCGGTGTTAAATATTGTAACTGATTTTCTTTCACCACATAGGTGCTTTCACTAGTTTTGTGTAGACAAGGCCATTTTTTAAGTAAGTGTTGCTCTTTTTATACATTAAATTTGCTAACTGATCCTCACGGAATGTTGACTTATGAGCCCTGTTACCTGTCTCGATGATATCTTTGCACTGAAGCGATGAGCTGTTTAGAGGCTCAACTGATCCCTATTGTGATTGAAAAGTTTCTGAGACAGCTGGTCAGGATTATTGGAGGCACAATAAGTGACTGAAGAACAGATGTCTCCTTCGTTTGAAGTTAACTTGTCTGTTTAGGTCTCAACCTTTGACCTTACCCTGATGAGTATTCAGAATGATTCCAATTAAGTGGTCCTATTTTCCCCATCTCATGGCCACCAGGGAATATTCTTAGAGAAAGAATAAAATGTAACAGGTGTTATGATCTCTGCTTAGGAGCCATTGATGAAGTCAAATCCACTTTTTATAAATTGCAAGAATGAAAAATATGTGAGATATTTTAGTATTGTGACATCAGTTATCTTTCATGGTGGTTTGGTTGCAGAGCATTATTTTTTTTTCAAGATTTCTATGGCTGGACAATATATCACCACAATTTGATTTGTCTCCTGAAAGTTCAGATATCATTTTGTTAGGCTGCTAAAATGAAAATGCTAAAAGCCCTCAATATACATACTTGTGGGGAAATTAATCTCCTTTCTAACTAAAGGAAGAATGGATGTACAACTGGAAAGTGGTTTTGTCCTAATTCTGGTTGGGTACAGGAGTAATAACGAAATTTACTTAATAATGCTGAATGACATAGCAATTGTTTTCTGATATTAGATTTGTTATTAGAATGTTCCCCCTTGGAGCTGGTG
>NW_004524685.1:7898397-7906249 GCF_000260255.1 Octodon degus | reverse complement strand
GGCCACACACACACACACACACACACACACACACACACACACACACAAATAAATAGAAAATTAAAAAAAAAAAGAATGTTCCCCCTTAAAAGTGGCATTATAAAAGAGGACATAGGTACCACACTATCTCTCTATATATCCTTGTCCCTTAACCGAGGCTGGAGTTATCCATTCTTCCATTCTTAAGAAAATCATACCGGTTTCATGGCACTCCTGCCTCATATGCTATTCAATTTCTAAATAACAGGCTGACAAAAATATTATGACACAGATACTTTTTTTTTTTTTTTTTGGAAAAGCATCTTTCCTATGAAGGCCACTTTCAAGTGTATTTCAGGTCATTTGATAAAATCTGGCAATTTTGACTGTGCTGGTATCTGCCATAAGAGAGACTCCACCATTGACGTACAAAAAGAAGGAAAATATAGTTCACCTTCTGTGTAAATGACCCTAATGTGTATTCCAGGATGGCGGCATCCATCTGCCCTGTTGCTGAAAATTTTCAGACAAAGTGTGTGCACACTTATGAGGCAAGGCATACAATCAACTTCAGTGAGAAAAAAATTACAGTGAATATTGAGCATTATTTCTGGTTGGCATTGATTCAAACCATATGCATCACTTCATTGAGAAGCTGGCAGCTCAACATGAAAGTCGTTGAGTGCTTTTCTATTTACATGTTGATACAATTTCTTTTATGAAAGTGTGTATTATCTGAAAGCGTGAATGACTTTCAGTTCCTTCCAGTTGCTCAGAATCCTGTTGTCTGCTTCATGGTGGTTGTTAATCCCAGTCCTTTCCACTCACCTGAGCTAACTTCAGAGCCTCCTTGATTGTCTTTATCCCACTTAGGTCTATTTCAATTCTAACACGTTATTTCAATCATTACAGACCTCATAGTTTGAGAGAATAATATAGTTTCTTTGCATTAGAAATGAAATATTATTTTGTCTATTGTTTAAAAGTATTTGTCAGTATACTAATGAGTAGCCATTATTTATGAAAAAGAAAAAATAAAACTTACTTAATTACTGCTTCATTCATTTGTATTTTGAATATTTGTATTATTTTATTCCTTTAAATAAAGATACTTTAGAATTATGCAAATGAAGAATAATGAAATTAAGGTAATTGAAGTCATTACGTATATGAGAGTCACTAAGGGGAATCAATGTCAGAAGTATAGGCAGGAAAGATTTAGGTCTGACTTGTTACTTCCTGTGTGTGATCCTGAATCAGTTACTTTCTCTAAATTTAGAGTGATATCATCTCGCAAGCAGATTCACTGTAAGGATTAAGTCAAACCATGTATGTATTTGATGGAATCTCTGTGCCCATGGTCATGGTCATTCCTGCCAACTTGCACATAACCATTCTGTTCCTTGAATTATGTTTGTAATACAAAATTTTCATAGGCCCTCATGTACAATTGATTTGAGAGACTGATAAAATTATTGATTGTACAGAATTATGAGTGCACAATGTAGAATGTATGTTGGAAAACATATATGTAGAGTGAATGCCAAAATCGCCTAAAAGCCTTTATGGAACTGTGTTCCTATTCGAAGATTTTTCAGTGACAGAGAGGATTCAACACTGTACCACATAGAGAGGAACAATCTCTTTCTCCCTCATACTTCTCTTTGTATCAGTCTCTCTTCCAGTGCATTCATGTGATGTGGAGGTGGTGGTGGTGGCGGTGGGGGCAGTGGTAGTGGTGGTGGTGTGTGTACACATGTACACCAATAAGGAGAAAGAAGGAAGAAAGAAAACTCAAGGAAAGAAAACGATCTCACTTACCTTGTCTAATTCACTTCTTTTCTCTCATGGGAAAATTAGGCTAAATGGAGAAAAATAAGCTTAGATAAAAGCCACAAGGCCAGTGTATTACTAATTGGACAAATAAACAGTATGCTGTAAAACCTTGTTAATTTGATATGAAGATCATTCAGAATAGCATGAAATTTGAAGGAACTGTTATTCCCTAGCCTTATTAAATAAGGTTTCTGCTGTTAAGATCAGTCATTTAATCCAAAGTACAAAAATTTGTATAATTTGAGATGGAAATTGGGTCCCAAGGGTACCTTAGGTTGCTAAATTGGTTAGATAACTTGTCACTAAACAGAGTTAGCCTTGGTAAAAGAGTGATCTGTGCTCCACCCTGATTACTTTTCAACAGCGAAAGAGGGTGCAGCTCAGACAATAAAAGAAGTAACCTTTGCAGATGACTTCCTCATATCTACCAGTCATCTAGACAGTTTACTGGTTTTCTTTGAAGGGGCATGAGTGCTAGGTCTCCAGCAGGTTTAATGAGGTACAGACATTCAATACTCAAACCCTTTTGCCTGGGAGTGACCCTTTCACTCTAATTAACCAGGTTTTATGGTATCTTTATTTGTTTTCAAGTCTTTTGCTGGCCTTAATGAAAGGAGACATATGATAGAATGGCTATTTTCTTTGCACATGCACGTTGGCTGATGTTCGCAAGCTTAACTTGGGCTTCAGGAGAGGAGCGTGGCATACTGGCTTGGAACATGCATTAGGTTCCAGATATCAAAGTTGGCTTTAGTTTGACTTTGTGAGATTCTAGCAGCAGCTGTGCTTTGTTGCACTTGCTCAGATCCCCACAGTGATTGAGTTCTGAGGATTATATATTTGTCTCTTATGTGTCAAAAGTCCCCTCCCTTGTGACTTTACAACTCTGTTTTTGTATTTAATGTAAAAGCATGATGGCTTTGCATTGATGATTGTCAGCAGTTGCTATTTATCATCTGTCAAAAGTTTTTCTCCTAGGAAGACAGAAAATCAAATGGATTAAGACTGTTTTTTTAGTTGCTTCAAGGAATCTTACATGACATAAGGCAAAAAATATTTTTAAAGGAATGGCATAATGACTCCTTGACAAGTTACTTAGCATTCAGATAAATCTGTGATTTTTATGTACATACCAGAGCTGTCATTCACCCGAACAAAATAACATATTTTGAATTGTCGTGTCAGTTTGCTTGCATGACCCCTGGGTTTGCTTTACCACCTGGCCCGGTGGTTATATAATTTTGTGATTACTTGCATTTCTGGCGAAACCCTGAACTGAGCAGTTTGATGACACCTCTGAAAATACGAGAGGGTTACACTTCTCAGATTTTTCTCCTTTCAGATTTCCATCTGACTGTTCAGATTACCACCAAGTTTTAGAGAGCCAATAGTATTGGGTGGGAAAATCTCATGGAAAAGAGATCAGTAGAAATTTAGTAATTAATTCTTACTGAACTGAAAAACAGGTCTGGATGACGGGGTCTATAATTATAAAGTTGGCTATAAGTGAAAACAACTACATCAATATTTTAAGAATAAGAAATTTGCCATTCTTGTCAAAGCTTAGAGAAATGTTAACTTTTAAGCTTTGAGTGGTTTAAGAATAGTCATCATTATCAGTAGACATGGAGTTTACAGGACTTTAGGTTATTTTGAGATGTCTGTTAACTTCATTTTATTTTGAGGAGCAGCACAGAAATTTATTCTATCCCAGAGCTTCTCTGTGCTAGAATATGCTGTGGTAATGATATTTGTCAGATTATTCTGTGGCAATGATATTTGTTATGAAGGACTGTCCTATGCATTGTGTGACCCTTAGCAATAGATCTGTGACAATCAAATATATACTGGAAAGAAAATTGTTTCTGGTGAAAATTCACTGTTCTAGAGTTAGGAAGAAAAAAGTTTATTCACTAATATTTTCTTTTCTCAGCATTGGAAGTTGAACCCAATGTTGCCAACAACTGAGCATAGCCCCAGATCTTCTTATTTTATTTTATTTTTATTCTGAAACAATGCTTCTAGGTTTCCCAGCTTGGCCTCAAGTGTGCCGTCTTCTTGCCTCAGCCCAGGTGTGTAGCACAGGAGACACCACACCCAGCTTGAAACAGAGCTCTGCACATGACTTCTCACTCCGAACTGCAGGCAGCACACTCAACCAAACAAACGGCTCCAGGCACTTCACGCTAGGTTTTAGGAGTTGCAGTGAGTTGGACCAAGATGTTGCACTAGAGGTCAGTTTAAAACTGACTATTCTGGAAACTTCCAAACCTGTATCAGGCAAACGCTTCTCCTCAATAAACTGGTACAAAAATAGGACTGAGAGCAGAGGAAAATGACTTTCTTTCAAGGAAAAACTGCAAGTTACACATGCTCTGAGATTTGGAGGTAATGTTCAACATCAAAGCTGTCCCTAGTTCTGGACTAATGATATCAATCGGTACATGACTAGAAAGTCAATAGCTCGTAAAATATTGTATGCTTTGTAAAAGAAGGAGGCAATCCCCACCCTGTTCTATTGTTCCAGAGCCTTCTGTGGCTCCACAAGGAATGGGAGACAAGGTGAAGCTTAGACAGCTACTTGTCAAGTAATTGAGCAGTGCTGTCAATGAAAGGTGTAGACTCCTGGACCGTAGAGAAGAAGCCCAGAGGAAATGATCATGTCAAGAGCCTCAGAGAGTTGCAGGAAGAACAGCCCTCAGGGCTCCGCTCCTCTGCTGCAGATGGTCAGGAAGGCGCAGAGACTTGTTTTGTCACTGCTGTATTTGCCCAGCAAAGAAGCAGAAAACCCTAGAAGTTTAATTTCTACAAGAACATAATCGTGCTGTCGACCCTAAGCACAAAGCGTTTATTTATTTTTTCATCTGATGGGAATCCTGCCAGCAAAGTAGCTTAGCAATTGTCTATGATAGTGCTTTCTGTTAGGAAAAGTCTATTGACAAATCTGAGGATTACAGTGCTGTCTTTTTTCTATTTAGCAGTTGCTATTTTATACTTTCCTGACTATATGACCTACATGTAACTCAGCAGTTCTGTCTCCTCAACTGCTCAAGTATTGCTCAACATGTAACTTTGTGCATGGAGAATTGTTCTGCAACTGGCTACTGACTAACAGTTTCACATAATCTATTTGTTTCTCTGTCTCTTATGCAATATTAGTTTTTCTAGGAAAAAAGTCTTTCCTGCTTATGGATCTTCATTGTAGAAGAGACGTGCACCATCTGAATATTGTCCTGCTGATCTCTTCCCTTTTTATTCTGCTGTTGCCCAAATTTTCCTTCTCCTTTTGTTGTTGTTTGCATTACAAAAAACCCAGGGAACCATCTGGCAAGAGCAGAATCCTCTCCGGAAAAGGGCAACAAACTAGCAGTTTAAAGGGCAAAAGTCTCTTTGGAATATATAATTATGAATGGTAATACCCTGATAATTTTTATTCAGTCATACTTGCCCTCTGATGAGGACTGGTGGACCCTGAAGCAGATGACTAATACTGATATATGGTAGGTTTCTATTTCTAGTTCATTACTATTTGGAATGTGGATGCTTCCTGTGCAGCATTTTGTAGCCATTTCTAACACAAGTCATCATAGCTGATTGCTCTGATTTTGAGAGTAGGAAATCAGTTTCTCTGATAACTCCTCTCTCTCTCTCAAAAAAAAAAAAAAAAAAAAAATAGGTCCATTAATTTGGAGCACTTACGATGTATAGACCACTCAACATTTATACATATATAAACTTTTAAACAAAACATGTAAGGACCAGCCAAATAGCTCAGTGGATTAAAGTACCTGCAAGCAGGCACAGGGTTTGGGGCTCGATCCTGGGCCTGTCATGCCAGCCCTGCCCCTGGGGCACACTGAAAAGGAGACAGGGTGTGGTGGCATGCCCCTGTAATCCCAGCTTTTGGGAGGCTGTAAACAGGAGGGTCACTATGAGTCTGATCTGATCTAGTAGCGAGACCCTGCACACCCCGTAAGCCCTTCCCTAAAATGCAAAATACAATACAAAACAAACAAACAAAAAAATGTAGACAAGCAAGTGGAAGAAAACTAATTGTGCAGTTTGGTGAACTTTCACAGTGAAAACAGTCACGCTCTTCTTTAGCAGCAACGCACGGCTACTCTCCCTGCCCCAAATGAAACCATTATCTAAATTTTTAAATACTAGAGTTGAATCCTGGATTCTTCAGAATTCCATATCATTGGAATCATGCTAAACCTGCTCTTTTGTGTCTGACTTCTGGGACTCAGTGTTTTCCTCCTCTAAAAATCCACCCATCATCTGAAACCCCAAGTCTGAAAGACTCCAAAATCTGAAACATTTTGAACACTGTCATGACACTTGCAAGTGGAAAATTCCACACCTAACCTCACATAATAGGTCACAGTCAAAACATAGACACATTAAATATATTGTTTAAATTTATTTTTAGAGTATGTGGATAAATAACATATGGAAAAAATAAATTTAATGTTTAGATTTGGGTTCCATCCTCAAGCTATCATTCTGTATCTTTTTTTAATGTATTTAGTACAGGGTCTATAGGGTCACACTATACAGATCAGACTCGTAGTGACCCTCTTGTTTTCAGCCTCCCAAGTGCTGGGATTACAGGTATGTGCCACCACGCCCAGTCTCAATCTCATCTCAGAGTGCCCCGGGAGCGGGGCCGGCACAGCAGTGCAGGATCAAACCCCAGCCATTGCGTCTGCCTAAGCAGGCGCTCTAATCCACCGAGCTATCTAGCTGGCCCTCAATATGTATCTTTAAATATTCAAAAACTCAAAAATATGAAATTCACATTTCTTGTCTCAGGAATTTCTGATGAAGGATTCTCATCCTATCATAAGGTGAGATTCATTCACGTTATTTGTACATCTTTTTGCTACATAGTTGATTTAGCTGTTAAATTCTTCTCATGATGAATATTAATAGGCATCTCTATAAATAACTTTTAATGAAATGTTTCTGTTACCTATATCTGAAAAAGAAATTGTTGGATAACAAAGTATATGACTTTTTCCCCAAAGTTGCAGTGTTAATTCAACTGCTCCATATCTTTGATAATAATTAATTGTCTATCCTTTTCCTTTGTAGTATGTTTTTATTTCATCATAATTTCCAATTAATTCTTCCTTTGTGCTGTTTAAGAATTTTTCACTAGGGTCTACTAAGCTATCTACACTTTTCATATTTTTTGATGAGGACAAAGATATAGCTACATATGAGTACATACCAAACATATACGTATCTGCTTTCGTTTATATAGGTTGTTTTTGGTTTTCCATCACTATAACAAAAATGCTTAAAGAGAATTACATTATAAAGAGGAAACTTTATTTTGGTTTATGGTTTCAGAGGTTTTGGCCCACAGCTGGCCATTACTTTTGCCTGCGATGAGTCAGAACATCATGGCCAATGGGCACAGTGAGAAGAAGCTCTTCCCTCCGTAGTTTCTGGGAAATAGAGAGAAAGAGGGCCCAGGCTTTTGACATCTCCATCCAGAGCACTGCCCCAATGAGCCAACTTTCTCCAACTAGTCCCCGTTCTCTAAAACTTCTAGTACCTCTCTCTGGAGCCAAAGGCTGAAGATGAAAACATCATCTTCCAAGCATCTGTGGAGGACGTTCAAGATGCCGACAGCATTCTGGAAAGCCGAGGCAGGTGGATTGCGGATCTGCCTCAGCCTGGGTAAACTTACAGTGTAGCAAAAGCCTGTCTGGTGTTTGTTGTCCTTATGGAATGTCTTGAGGAAAGAATAGTTAACATTACAAATCTTAACACCATTTTTCTCCATTGTATTAGTGCTTTCATGACCTTGCTTGTCTCAATATCAATAATAAACTCTTCATTTCTAGGAATTTACTCATTTTCCAATTAATTCTTAGTGTGCTGTCACATTTGTTAAAAACCCAAACCAGGGTTAGGGAGATGGCTCAGAGGTCTAAAGCACCTACTTAGAACAAGCTTAGCAAAGCACAGGGACCGCGGTTCAATCCCCCAGCACCACATGCCAGCCAGCCCCGCCCCCTGGTGG
>NW_004524685.1:7893746-7897537 GCF_000260255.1 Octodon degus | reverse complement strand
TGCATTACCATTGTGAGACATTTTAATTCTGTATACAGTTAAACACAATGCAACATCATTCTTTTGTGCTGTGCGCACTTTTATATATATATATATGTCAAATTTACTATTCTAATTTTTCCTCTCTTTTGTGTTTCTGTGTGGGGTCCTTTTCTTTTGTTTGAAGAATACTGTGTGTTTTCTTGGGGAGAATTCCCTCCCTGTTTATCTTTTATGTCTGAAAATATTTATTTTCTCTTAACCTTTCAAGAATATGATCATTAGGTATAGAATTTTATACTGACAGCAATTTACTTTCTGCAGTACAAAAGCCTTATCTATTGTTTTCTCATATCCATTAGTTTTGTGAAGAGTGCCTATCAATGCTTTTTTTGAGGAAAATATGCTTTCCCTTGCTATTTTAAATAATTTTTCTCCTGACTTTGGTTTCTAACTGTTGTATTTTAATATTTTAATCATGTGGATTTATCCATATTTATATTATTTGGGGTTCAGAGGCATTCTGTGACTCACTATTCTTTAATTTTTGATAAACTCTACTAATTATCTTTTCATATATTGGTTCTGTCTCATTTTCTTTTCTTTCTTTCTAATTCTCTAGTTATGCTTTAGAACATTCTATCAATTTTCTTATATTTCAATAACTTTTCTATATTTTCAAACATTTTCTCTTGAATTTTGATCTTGATATTTTCTAGTAATATAATATCCTCCTCAATGATCACCTCTTGTATGTCCAAGAAGCCAACTTTATGTGTCTGTGAGTTTTCCATTTATAGATTCAAACATCAATGTAAAGTATTTTTAAAAATTACATCTATATGAAATAGATATGGAACATTTTTTGTTATTACTCTAAGAACTATGTATCTCTTTCCATAATATTTATACTTTGTTAGGTTTTACAAGTGATTAAGACATGACTTGAAGTATATAGAAGGTAGGGCTGGCCAAATAGCTCAGCAGATTAAAGCCCCTGCAAGCAGGCTCATGGGCTAGGGGTTCGACCCCCAGGTCTGCCGTGCCACCCTCCCCGCAGGGCTCGCTGAGATAGCAATTGAGACTGGGTATGGTGGTGTGTGCCTATAATCCCAGCTCTTGGGAGGTTGTAAACAGGCGGATCACTACAAGTCCAATCTAGTAGTGAGACCCTGAACACCCTGTAGACCCCTCCCTAAAATACAAAAAAAAAAAAACCCAAAAAACAAAGTATAGATTATATGCAAATATGATGTTATTTTATGCAAGGAATGTAAGTATCTGAGACTTTGAGTAATGGGGGGATCTGGGAATGAATTCTTTATGGACACAAAAGGATTCATATATGCACTTAACTGTATCTATTCAGTCCTTATTTTAATATTTTCATTTCTAAAATTCCTATATGGAAATGTTTAATTCTGTTACCTATCCATTTGAATATGTCATCAATAATTTTCTTAAATCTGTTACTGTATTTCATATATCATATAGGTTTCTTTCTGTTATCTGTTTTAAATTTTGTGTCCTGCATATGGGACCTTTTAATTCTTAGCTACATGCCAGGCCATTTGTATGAAAAATTGTCAGTCTGTCTGTCTGTCTATCTATCTGTCCCTTGTCTACCTTCATACCAAGCTATCCCAGACTCCTCTCTTCTCTGGCAGACAAATAGAATAAAAGAAAGTTGATACGATCCAATCAGGTTTGGAACTATCAGGGGATTGGTTAGCTCTGCAAAATTTACAAAGAGCTCTGCTTCCTCTCTTTATCTGCAAGACAGCTCTTCAGTGTTTCCACCTAGAGTCTTTCTGTTTTATTGGTCTTGTGTGGTCATTTTTACATTTTACCATGATGAGGGAGTAAAAACTCTGTGTAACTTTTCAGCTGATTCATCTGTGGCTTCTTGTACTCTTTCTTATGAAGCTTTTACACAGTAAATGCATTTGCACTGCTGAAGTGAGCACTTGAGTGGTGAGTGCATGCAGGAGGAAGGTGATCGGACGTGGTAGGTTCACTCTTCTGCTTCTTTCTTATTTTGCGGAGCTTTAACTTTAAAATTTTAGGTGCCTTTAAACTAAGGATTATTAAGCTTTGTGACATAGACACCTTTGTTAATCTGATAAAGTCCATGGATAACTTTTCATAATAATATAGATGTAAAATAAGACAATATGATTATCAAAGAACTAGTATTGAAACATTACATCAAAATATGTGTATGTTTTAACACATAGTTACAATATGTATGATTCTTGAGTTCACATTAAGTAGTAAAACCCAGCCACAGAGTGAACAACATCCATAATTTTGAAGTAATATGTATTAGAGTTTTCCAGAGAAACAGAAACAGAACCAATAAGGTAATGTAAAGTGTGTGTGTGTGTGTGTGTGTGTGTGTGTGTGTGTATCTGTCTGTCTGTCTGTCTGTCTGTCTGTCTGTCTGTCTGTGATTGGCTCATTGGACTCTGGTGACTGACCAGACCAAAAATTGTAGTATAGAACAAAAGACAAAAGTCTGAAGGAAGAGCAGAAGTCATACTCCTTGTTCATATGTCATTTGCTGCCGAGATTCCTTCCCGTCAGGAAGAAATTTTATTAAAGCCTTCAGCTTACTGCCCGAATTCTGACCATATTCTGCAAGATGAATCTTCTTTACTTGCAGTCCTCTGATTTACACGCTAAAGATCACCCCACCTTCCCCCAAAACCTCAGGGAAATATCTAAAATAATTCTAACCAAATTTCTAAGTTATATAGCTTAACCAAATTGATACATAAGAGTAACCATCACACAAGACAAGCATAAATATGTTAAGAGAAGATAAAGAAAATATAAAGTATTTTAATGTAATTACTTTTTATTTCTTTATTTTTGCATTTAGTACAGAGTCTACAGGGTGTTTAATTTTATTTTTGATGATATCACAAATGATAATGCTAGTGTGGTTGGTGTTTATAATTAAAGAAAACTTTTTTTTTTTGTATTTTAGGGAACAGTCTACAGGATGTTCAGGGTCTCACTACTAGATCAGACTCATAGTGATCCACCCGTTTATAGCTTCTCAAGAGCTGGGATTACAGGTTTGTGCCACTGTGCCCAGTCTCAATTGCTGTCTCAGTGCACCCCGGGGCAGCGCCAGCATGGTAGGCCTGGGGATTGAACCCCCAGCCCCTGAGCCTGCTTGCAGGGGCTTTAATCTGCTGTGCTATTTGGCCGGCCCCAAAACAATTATATGTAAAGTGCATTTCCCCATAGGAAATGATGGAAATTCAAACAATTTGTTCCACAACTCAAAAATAGTCTTACAATTTTAGTACTGTGATATAGTACATAATAATAAAGAAACTACAAAGAAAAATAAATAAATTAATCTGCGCTTACATTTGAAAGCCTTCATGGCTGGTGTGTGGGAGATGGGAGAGGAGCGCTGTATAGCAAGACTTCCACTATCATTAATGGAGACCTTGTTACCTATTGGTTCAAAGGAATGTTTTCATGCAACTTTCACCATGAACCTATGCAAAAACACTTGCTTTTGAATCTTTTTTGAGGATTTCATGGAAATGTGATTAATTGCTTCATTGTTACAGCCTTCTTCAGCTGGCACTTTTTCTACAAAAATTTTCATTGTTTCATACATTTCCCTAATCTCATTTGAAGTAAGGATTCCTCCTCCTTTTTCTCCTCTTCCTCTATAGACAAGATCATCATAATCTCTTGATGTTGGAAGATGATAACACAGCATCTGAGGAGGGGGGAGAGAGAGAGAGAGAGAGAGAGAGAGAGAGAGAGAGAGAGAGAGAGAGAGA
>NW_004524685.1:7891615-7893646 GCF_000260255.1 Octodon degus | reverse complement strand
AGAGACAGACAGAGACAGAGACAGACAGAGACCGAGACAAAGACAGAGGAACCATTGATTCAGTTGTGATTTAGTGTCATATACTACTCATAATATAGAACATCACTTGTTCATGAAGCTAAAATCTATTAGGAAGGCTCTCTTGTCCTGCAGAACAAGTTACTCACAATTTAAGATTTTATGGTGTACTCATTGTTTCATTCAAATCTCTATACATTTCTTTGTTGTTTTTTATTTCTATTGTTTTGGTCCTAGTTTTTCTTGTTCACATCATTGACATGCTGCAAATTATTTTATCTAAGGAAAAGTGAACATCCCCTTTAAGATCTTTACATAGCCCAATCATGATGGCATATTGCCTGTAGACCCAATTACTCCCAAGGCTGAGGCAGGAAGGTCCCATGTGCCCAGGTTTCAAAGCCAGGATGGGCGACATCTTGGAGAAAAAAAAATCATTTTATAAATGAACTAATTTAATGCAATAGAATTCCAGAGAGCAAATTCTGTTATTATTCTTGGTTTGCATATTATGAAATTGAGCTACATGGAGACTAAGGATCAGATTCTACTAGCTGGGAATTATCAGAAGCAGTGTGAAAAATGAGTGTGGCTCTGACAGGTGTACTTTGATTCTACATAAATCTTACCTCTTAGTGCGACTACAGGAAACCCAGCTTACATTGGGCAGAGGTTTTGTGCTAGCCCTGAGCAGTGTCAGTAGGAAATGAACGCCCTCTACATCTCAGAAGAAACTTGACTTAAAAATTTAGACAATAAGAATACATAAAACAAAATTCATAAACTAAGTACTTGTTCATGTTGGTAAAAATTATTTCTGGCATTTTCTAAAAAATAGGGCCTCAGATTTGCTCTATTATTTAAACAGCAAGAGCAACTTTATTTTTTTTTATTCTCTGCTTTGGTTGTAGCTTTCATTCTGTGTACAGCATTCTTTCATTTACACCTTTGACTTTACCATTGTCCCTAATGATATTTCTGACTTTAAAGATATTATTCTGAGAACCACCTTAGAGCTGAATTAAATGCTGTTCCCCCACAGTTTTGTTTGGACAGCTTTATAGTCATAATGAAACTTGTGGTTGACTTGGGTTTAGCAGGATTATTTGGTTTAAGTCGATAGTATAGAATACCTAAAGTCCAAAGTTCAGAATGACAATTTTTCATTCCAAATGTATCCCTGTTAAGGAGAAAATTTATTTCATCCAGTCTGGGAAGGTTTTGCTGTTTAAGAAAGCTCATGCTTTAAAAATAGCTCTAGCTTTTTCCCCTTCTCCTTGAATTTCTTAAGCAGCAAGAAGCTCACATGTAACACATGGTAATACTTCTTAAATTCTTCTTTTCTTTTTTTCATACTTTCACCAATTCCCAAAGATTTCCTTTCAGTTCACCCCTCTTGTTCCTACACTGCTTCCCTAAATTTCTTTACATTTGTATGTAGGACAGAAAAGAGGTAACAACTGACCAGGTGATGAGAGATTTCTTATCAACAGGGGCTGGGGCCGGGTTTAACTATATTTGTCCAACTAAACTTACTTTTTCTAATGCATAGCTAATTGTAGATATCATGTAGCTCCCTAATAAACTTGTAAAAACATATTGGTATCACTTGAAAATTCTCTCCAAAATTATAAGTATTTTTTATGTTATTTGACCCCCACATAATTTTTCTTAAAATATTTTTATGAGTCTTCTTTTATGGAAAATAATATAAGAACATAGCATGTGAAATATATTGAAAATATATTATTGGAAATAAAATAATTATTAGAAATAAATTACTGGCCAGTCTTAAAGGGACAGTTAAATAAGTTTTAAATGTCGAGTGAAACATACCTAGTATGGTAATGAATGAGAAAGTTCTCCATATGCATGGGATGAATGAAAAATACAACTAGTGAAATTTTAGATTAAAAAAGAACCTATTACAATAGAAAGCACATTCAGTATAGGTGAGTTCTAAGTATTTTGAGGGGATTTAATGGAAATTATATGATTTAGATTATTTTAAAA
>NW_004524685.1:7888277-7891515 GCF_000260255.1 Octodon degus | reverse complement strand
TATATATTTGTGATTTCTATTTATTTGCTTTCTTCATGGAGACTTTGGAATTAAGAAAGAAATGAGCAACAACAGTTGCTCCCAAGGAGTCAGGGAATGAAAAAGAATGGAAGAGAAGCAGCACTGAATGGCTGAACCCCTTCACTGCCAGATTTAAAGAAGCATGGTAATACACCACTTATCTAAAGGTAGTTTTTTTAGGATATCCTTGCTTGGCTTATAGTCCTTGCTGGACTTTTTTTTCCTCTTAGGACTCTGGCCCATATTTATCCCATTAATTTCCTTGAAGAGTGCATTTTTCTTCCTATAATCTGTTCTATTGACCAAGGATGAGAGAAGGCCAATTACTAGATAATTGATATGCTGCTAAAAAAACATCTGTAGCCAGTGAATGTAAAACAGATCAATCTGCCTTTAGCAGCAAAGCTGTAACACAGGAACTTCATGCTTCAGATTGGAGAAACCATTATTACACTGGGCCTCTCTTGTACAAGTTAGAAATGGTAACATGTTCGCATGTGTGCTTTGGCATTACTTGTTATATATCTTATCTACCTGTGTTCTGTAATACACATGTCAGGGAGTAGGATATTGTCATTTTGTTACTGTTTTTTTCCTAGCTCCTCCAAAATGTTCTTAAACATATGTTCTTTGAATTCAGACCCCATCTTTAAGTTTCAAAGTATCTAAAGAGTAGTTAAAGCTAGCAGGTTGTGCTTAACAAAAATTGTCCTAATGCTTGGAGTTTTGTCCCAGTGATAAAAGAAAAGGTGTCTTTCCCCTGTAATAGCTGCTAGCTCAGTCCTGGCACCATGTCCTTAGAGAACTGGAGTACAGATTCAGACAAGACAAAGGTATCCTTTGCTCAAGCATTTCCCCACATGAAGTTGTAAAATAAGAGTAATGCAAAAAGCATTCATGGGCATCCCTTCTCTTCAACACATGTTGAGGAAGAAGCCTTAGAATGGCCTAGATGCTGCACATACTTTATGTGATGAGGTAGCTTGTTGTATTCCCTGAATATGTCATGTATTCTTCTCAATATATTTATTTATTTACTTATCCATTTATTTTGCAGAACTGCGGATTGAACTCAGACCCTTGCGCTTGCCAGGGAAGCGCTTATTCTACTGAGCCATCCCCCGGCCCCTCTTCTCAATATTAACAGCATCGCAGATCTGCTTTAGAAAGTTAACTAGCAGAATGCTTATGTTGAAATAGGTAGTATTTTTATTCTCATTTCAGTATCCTGATTTTTTTCTCTAAGAAGCAAGAGTGACCATTTGCATAACTTCCTGGAACCCCAAGGCTCACTCATTAATTTCTCTAAATCAAAAATACTTTTTGCTCTAAATATAAATTAGTACCATTGCTACCAGAAGCTAAGCACTACCAAATTGTAGATAGCTACTCTTCTATCATATAAAATGAAGCAAATCAACCAAACAGCCAAAGACCACAAGTCCATAAAAAATTCATCAGTCAATCTATCTAATCTTTCTGCTTTTTTTCTAAGTGCTTGCTAATAAAAAAAAAAAAATCTTTTGTCCTCTCGTGTCTAAAGCCTGGTTTCTGTCTTTTTCTCTGTGGCAGTCTCTTAGTAGATCATATTCTTTTCTTATGATGAGATCCTATGTAGTAATAAGAGAGGGAAATATTTCAAAAATCATTTCACAAGAGTCTACTTGGGTGGACTTTGGAGTTCTGCTACAGAAAGCATGGGCTACCTGGTGTTCTCTGTGATGGCCCCTTTCTCTCCTGATTTGACCACGAAATGTAGTCCAGCGCTCCTTCACTATGGGTGGGTTAGTTCCCCACCACAGCACTTATATGCCAGCTTGGGAGTTCATCATTTGTGGTCCATTATAATAGGAACAGATTGTTTGGATTTCTTCTATTTTTTATTTCATGCTGCCACATTCCTTATTACTTCCTAAGTGACTGTTTTCCTATTGTTGGGGCCCTTTATACTTCAGACACAGGCCTCAAAAAGCAAAGTCTTTCCATAGAAACGGAGCTGGGATAGGTTTTCAGAGTTTCTAGACAGCTGAACACATGAAACTTACAAGAAAATGAAGATTCATCTACGTGTTGTACAGGTGGCTCAGCCCAGCTCCAAGGAAACAGAATCTCATGTGTTCCGGCTCCTTCTAGATACCGCCTCTATGAGCAGAGGTTGTTGGGGTGCTGGAGCTGCTCTACCAAATCTATCTGGGCTGATGAAGGGGTCTTGGAATGCCCTGCGTGTAGCTGCTCAGCCAGAGGCAGGGCTACTCTTACAGAACTGAGTCTCAATCTGTGGGATCTGACAGTACCTCCAGGAGACAGAATCAGGACTGAATTCAGTGCAGCAGGATTTTCTAGATTGGCCATGGCTCACACAAACACAGATAAAGGGAAAAGGATGAGAAACTCTTTATACCTCGGTGGCCACGTGATCACATATGGTCGACTGGAGCCGCAGCTGTGGTGCATTAAGTGCTTACCAAAGGAGAAGAAGTCACACACACAACTCTTCTGTGGATATATAGCGGGAGAAAGTGAGTCTGTTTTTTCTACTTACCTCTATTGGACTGTACCTAGTGCAGCACATTTTATTGGTCTTTCCTAAATGGTTGTAAAATAAATAAATAAATAAATAAATAAATATTCACGGCATATCAATTATCATAAAGGTTATTAGCAATAAATTGGGGGTTCTTATCCTATGACCTAAGTTAAAATAAAATATATGGAGATATTTACCTACATGGGAATAAGCAATATAGGAGAAAATATAAAAATGCATAGCAGAGGCAAAAGCTTACTGGATTTAGAATTGCTGTGAAGTATTGTCAGTTATGCATCTAAGTTTGTGTGCACGTACATTCTCCATGATTGGAATGAATTCACATGGCTTGCAGGGGCACCTAAAAGGTAATATGTTGCATTATTTTGAAACATAAGAAAAAAAACAGGGGCCGGCTGGGAGATGGCTCAGTGGGATAAGCACTTCCCCGAAAAGTGCAAGGGTCTGAGTTCAATCCCTGATTTCGAAAAAAAAAAACAAAACAAAAAAAAAACCCAAGAGGACTAGTGTGCCCCTTGTCACTTGAAGCTTGGCTGGATCCACTTGTCTATTCCTTGGTGTTGGGGCACCCGCCCTAGGGCAGGGAGGACGCTCCTCAGAGTGACTCAGCACAAAAGGGTTACATAAAGGAGTCAAGGAAGGCTTCTGCCCCCACTTCCTTGGAGAAGT
>NW_004524685.1:7883752-7888177 GCF_000260255.1 Octodon degus | reverse complement strand
TGAGTTCAATCCCTGATTTCGAAAAAAAAAAAAAAAAAAAAAAAAAAAAAAAAAAAACAACCCAAAAAACGAAGAAGTATGAAAGAATAGGGGCATGTAATGGTGCCAAAAGCCTAGTTGTTATGAGTTGATTCATGGAAGAAAGAAGGGTTGATCCTAGTTTTGAAAAAGAGATTTATTTGTAATTTGAATATCTCATATAAGATAAACCACTTGATATTTTAGCTTTTGTGTCCATCTAACTGACTATTGTGGTCTCGGTGTGCATCCAGTTTCCTAAAAACGACAAGTTTACCTTTCTACTTCTTTTTTTTTTTTGGTGTGTGTGTTTTAGGGAAGGGTCTACAGGGTGTTCAGGGTCTCACTACTAGATCGGACTCGTAGTGCTCCCCCTGTTTACAGCCTCCCAAATGCTGGGATTAGAGGCACACACCACCATGCCCAGTCTCAATTGCCATCCAAGCGTGCCCCAGAGGAGGGGCTGGCACATCAGTCCTGGGGAAGCCTCTGCACCTGCTTGCAGGTACTTTTATCCACTGGCCTTTTATCACTGAGATATTGTCATGTCTTAATTTTTGTTGCCATCCTCTTTCCTTTCCCTCCTTCTCTCTCTCCCCACCCCCATTTCAGGATTCTCTTGCAGGTACTTTTATCCACTGAGTATTTGGCCGGCCCAAGTTTACCTTTCTTTATGGTAGAACAGTACCACAAATATAAATGTGTAAATATCTTATTGTCTTTATTCATTGATCTGGAGATAGAGCTTCCTCAAAGGGGAAAGGGATTGCAGGATGGAGGAAGGGTAGGGGAAGGTCAGTGATGGCAGATGGACAAAGGGCTTAAGATGTATTAGGTACATGTACCAATTCAACAAAAAGAAAGTAAATGTTAAGCATGCAAATATCTACAAAAAGGAAGAGAATTCTGAAATGGGGGTGGGGGGAGAGAGAAGGAGGGAAAGGAAAGAGGATGGCAACAAAAATTAAGACATGACAATATCTCAGTGAGTGCTAACACTAGGTACTGCCAACATGTACTAACAAAATTTTGCATGTTCAGAATGAGAAGTGGAAGAGAAAGGCTCACAAAGCAAGGCTACTTTCACAAGACAAGAAAGTGCAATGACGGTGCTTGATATAAGGCCAGGGAAGGTTTGCTTCTATTTTTGGAGGTCTTGCTAGGGAAAGGAAAATAAAATTAGGAGAAACCCTGAAGTTCCAACTTTATTGGCTTCTGGACATGGTTCTGTGTGTGTGTGTGTGTGTGTGTGTGTGTGTGTGAATGTACGCGTGTGCGCATCCACACACGTGTTAGAGTGGCCTGGACAAATGAGAATCAAGATATGTTGCTGGGGGAAATCGGCGCTGAAGATTAAGTGAGATCTTGGTAGCAAGTCAAATCCTAAATGACGCCCAGGATTTGGAGGCAAATTTATTTTGTCTGCAGGCACTGGTTGATATCATTCTCAAAATACCAGGCCCTAAAGACTCAGGTTGGAAGGTGAAAGTACAGAGGTAGAGTACTTGCTGTCTTTGATTGATTCTTAGAATATGCTTGGTAATGACCAGCTACGCATCACAGTGACCAGGCATTTCTAGGAGACAAAAGCAACTTGAACCACAACAGGAACTATTACCTGGATGACTGAGAAACGGGCTAGGGCAGGGGCATCTTCTGTTATAATATGCCAATGATTCGCAACCCCAAGATGTTCTATTAAATTTGACTTGGATGGTCTTTCCTCAGTGGCATGAAGTATGGAAATTGATGGCTGTAAAAAAAAAAAAAGTAATTTAAGGACCAGCCAAAAAGCTCAGCGGGTTGAAGCACCTGTAAGTAGTCACAAGGGCCAGGGGTTTGATCCCCAGGCCTGCCTTGCCAGGTCCACCCCCGGGGTGCACTGAGAGGGCAATTGAGACTGGGCATGGTGGTGTGTGCCTGTAATCCCAGCACTTCGGAGGCTGTAAACAGGCAGATCACTGTAGAGTCCCATCTAGTAGTGAGACCCTGAACACTCTCTAGACCTTCCCCTAAAATACAAAAATAAAAACCCTAAAAAACAAAAAAGCAATTTAAGAATGGAGTAGCTTAGGAAAAGTATAGAGACAAGAATATCCATTATAGAGGCCTATGTTTTATTGAACGGCAATAAACATTTTAGCAGACTTCATAAAATGTGTCATGTTAGTAATTGTATTCTTTATGAAAAGCTCCCTCATAGAGCTCAAATGATAGAATAGAGAACTACAGCTGGAAAAATCGGAAGTAATATTTTTCTGTTAAAATATTTTACTTAATGAGCCACTAAGAGCAATGATTAAGGAATCAGGACTTTTATATAGTCTAATAATTATTAGATAAGTTAGACACACCATTCCCCTATGAAAGAAAAAAAATGTCAAAATTACTAAGAACTTTCCTTTTGTTTTGTGACTTTGATTGACAAGTGTGCTGAAAGATGGCAGACCCAGGTCTCTTATCCTATTGCCCCCTGTGCTCAGAACTGCCATAGACTTCACCAAGCGCTTCCTACGGAGAGACAGCAATTGAGCCTTAGAGATCCAGAAGAGAAACACAGGCATGCTATCCTGGTTCTCTGATTGGCTAACAACGCTGAAATTCAGTCTTTTGGTACCTCAGGAAAATAGTATGTTTTCTAAAACAATGTCAAGATGTCTTCTTGAATTATATAAAATAACAAAATGAAATAAATGTCATATGAGAAAAGAAGTTTATGGATCACTTCTAGAAAGTCTTATATAACTGCTTTTTAAAGAAGGATCAGTCTACTGTTGAAGGAATGAATGTTGTGTCCAGACTTGTAAACAGAACTGAGAAAAGTAAAGTTATTGAAAAGTGAAACTAGAAAGACAGCTGTTAAAATGCATACCCCAGCGAAGGCCTGGCCGTGGATGCTGAATGGTTTGGTGGAAGTGGAGAGGGGCCTAGAACAGCCGTTAGTGAGCAAGCATCACTCTCAGCTTCCTTGGAGGGGCAGTGGGGCAGTAAAGTGTCCTGTCACCTCAGACTGGGCTCTTTTTTGAATAGAACAGATAGCCATTAAAAAAAAAAAATATTTGGAAAGTGAGATGCCTGGAGGAATCTGAATAAGAATCAGTTACTAGGAATTCAGTGAAATGATCATGTACATCAAATTATGATTGGGGCCGTTTGCTTGGCACCATGGCATATGTTTATGTGTGTGTATGTATGTGTGTGTATGTGTGTGTGCATGTGTGCTCTCATGCATGTGCTATTGTGTCAGTGCATAGTAGGGATGGGTGGGGATGACAAGAGGACTTTTCTAATGGACTCCTTCAGAGTCATGCAGCAAGTGGAGAGACTACAAGTTGAAAAGATGGTGTGAAATAGATTTGAGAACAAACAAATATTGATTCCACCATTCCTTCCTTTGCAGGTTGAATATTCTACAGTATCTCATTTTAAGATACCATTTTCCTTTTAAGTCTTTCTCTGAAGGACATTTCAACCTTTTTCTGGACCTGGCAGAAGGTAAGTCCAGATGTTTTCCTTCATGCAGAACCCCCCCACCAAAAACAAACAAACAAACAAACAACAACAACAACAAAAAAAAAACCCAAAAGACCTCTCAGACCATGTCAACTTCATCTTTCACAACTATAAAGGATGTTTAATTCTTTTCCTTAAAAAATAACAAAAAGCACAAAATACACGTACCTTGGGTCTCTAACCTTATCAGCATAAGAAGAAAGCAGAAAACTTTGAAATCTGAACCATTCTTTACAATTACTCCCTGTACCACACACAGTCTTCAGGAAGAAGTAGGGAAGCATCAAAACTTTTCTTTGTCTAATCAAATTCTAAGTTCTGAAAAGACTCCCTAAACCCCAGTATCTTTCTTTTTTTCATGTATTTGGCACAGGGTCTCACAGCACAACTTGGACTCTAGTGATCCTCCTGTTTTTAACCTCCCCAGCTCTGGGATTTCAGACAAACACCACCACACCAGGACGTGGTGGCTGGCTCAGTGCGCCAGAGGGTGGGACTGGTGTGGCACGCAGTATAGGGATCGAAACCTACTGCGTTTGCCTAAACAGGCATTTAGTCTCCTGAGCTATCTCTCCCAATATTTTTAGGAGCTGAACACTGTTTATTTGCTGTGTTTCATAAATGCACACACATTTCTAGTTTCTGAGCTCTATTTGCATACCATAAGTTGGATAAACTTGTTTTTTCATTTCACTCTTGGCTTTAACCTTCACTTCTTTTATCAATTGGGATTCTGCTTGTCAAGGCCTAGGTGTTCTTCAGAAAGAATACTCAGATCCTAGAGACTTGCAATGCGGGAGAGCTTTAGGTGCTGTTGCTGGGTAACAGAGATAAAGACAGGGAAGATCCAAGCTGGTTGTGAGTCACGGCCAGAAAACTGTTGTCCCAACTTTG
>NW_004524685.1:7881589-7883503 GCF_000260255.1 Octodon degus | reverse complement strand
CTGCAGGAAGTGGCAGCATGAAATGTTACCTGTGTGCCTGCACCTGGATCCTCCTATGATCTCTCAGCCTGAGCCTCAAGTGGGGTCATGTGACCTCATCTCCTCTGTAGACAAAGGCACAGGGGCCAAGGCACCCCTATGACTCAACCACCCCGAGTTCTGTGGAGTGGCACTGCTCCCAAGAGCGCCTGAGGGTTCATGACCATCTGACCCCTTGGGAGAGGAAACAAGCTGGAGATTATCACTAAAATTTCTTGCTTTCTTCTGTGTGAAAGGTGTTTTCTAAGGAAATGCAGATACCAATTAAGATACTTTTTTCAGATGGTGAAATAGCAGAGAGCTACACAGAAAAATATAATGTGATCAGTGTAAATCATTGCTTCTTCTACTTCTACCTTAACCTACGTCAACCCTCAGGGGCCTAACATCTGTATCATTGGACTGCCCTTTGTTTGTCTAATTCCACAGATCAACCTTACTGAACTCATCTTTAAATGTGAAACTTAGAATTTCCATAACTGGATTTATAGGGTAAGAGTTTCTCCCTATAGTGCGTTGTTTGATCTTTTCACTATTTCTGGCCTTTAATGAACCAAAAAAAAATCACAAATATTTCTGAACTCCAGTGAAGTTCTCAGTATTATGTTAGAGTACACAAAGAAAGCATAGTCCCATGACTGTGCTTGAGCAACTTTGCAAATTGTGGACTAGAAAACAAGGGGAAAAAAACTTTAAAAGTAAAAATCAGGTAGGAGAACTCACAGTAACCCAATTCAGTGACTTCTGTTTTAGGCTGATGGTGAGGAGGCTGGCTGTCTGGAGACCATATGCTAAGGAAATATGGCAGTAGTCAGAAATCTGTTACTGATGGCCCTAAAGAGAGGGAAAGATAACTTACTTGCAAAGCTTACCTAGGAGATGGAAATTTTAGTCTCATACCAGTTGAAGAAAGATGAATACAAGAAGGTGGAGTCAAATTCCATGTTTAAGAGCTTGCAGGGTGAGAAAAGGATCACAGAACATTTTCACTATTGCCAGTGTTTGGATCTTCTCAGATGTGGTTGGTCATTGTAGAGAGGTTCTCATCACACATGTTTCACCATTTCAGGTCTCTTACTGGTATGTTCCTGACAAAAAGACACAATAAGGACAAAAGTAAGAAAATACAAATGGATCTTTTTCTCCAAGCCTATTTGCTAATGATGTTTAAATTTAAGGCAGCACTGAATCAAACTGTCCACATCTGTCAAACAAGCAACTTTTCCCATTTATCAGACTACTAATAGGGAAAAACAATAAGAGTAAAAAAATAAGGAAGAGCAGAGAAAAAATAAGGAGAAGAAAGAAGAGTAAGAAGGAAGAGGAAGAGGAGGAAGAAGAAGAGAAGAAAAAAGGAGGAAGAAGAGATCTAATTATGTCTGTCCATCTAAGGCAAAGTAAAGAAAAATAAAGTCTTTGGAGGAGCCTGATGGATGATTCCAGAATACAGAATTTGAGCATTCAAAAGATATAATATAGTTTCACAGATGTTCCTCAAAATTTCTGCAAGTCCTCAGAAATGTGTTGGTAGCACACATCAAAAAGTTTGGACCACTGGACCAAAGCTTCACTGATGAATTGAAGAGAGAAGGTCTTATCCTTTTAGTAATAATACAACACTTTGTACTTCTGATAACCCTTTTATCTAAGGAGCTCAAGGCAGTTTAAAGAAAGAAATAGACATAGGGGAAGGGGGAGCAATAATAGCACAGTTAAAGTGAGGATAGAAATAGTCTGTATAGATCAAGGTCAAGAATTTCCAAAATGGATCGATATGGTAGCAGCATCATTCCTGATCTCATACACAAATGTAGAGGCCCCTGCAGATTGGCCGTGGAAAACACACAGAAACGGACACCAGAGAAATATTTTCTC
>NW_004524685.1:7878788-7881371 GCF_000260255.1 Octodon degus | reverse complement strand
CAGATATAAAATTTTTCAGCACCCTATGCATACAGAAAATTAGGAAGAATTCAAATAGGAGGTCTTCATCTATTTTGCATTTCTGTAACAAAATAACTAATGCTGTTAGAAGAGGAAACACTGCTTATTTGGCTTATAATTCTCGTGGCTGGAAAGCCCAATGGGGTGGCATTAGTATTTGGGGAGGGCTTTGGACTGTGTCGTGACATGGCAGAGGGTGTCATGTGACAGCAGTGACAAGCAGGCAAGCGTAAGTGCACTCACATAAGACATGCATCAAGTTCTTGTAGAGTCTCTGTCCTCTCTCTTAATAACTTCACCACCCCATTACCATTACCCTGGAGAATTCTTCCTCAGCAGGACCTCTGAGCTGGGAACAAACCACACTCAAACTACCCTGAAAGGTGGCAGAGGATTTCCCAGCATGTCCTTTGGAAGTCTGTGCAACTTTGTAGGTGATCCGGCTAGGCAGACTCTTACATGGTCAGGCACTTGGAAAATACTACTCATTATGCCATATGGAAATTAAATAGGATGTTCAAATTCCTACTATGCCCAGTCCCTACCAAACATCTGTGACATTTGGGGGACTGTGTTTTTTGAAAATGAAACTTGAGAAAAGTATTGCAAAAGAAACAAAACTTCACCAGATATTGAAAGATTTTGTTCTGATGTCAACTATGATATCTGTAACAAGGCATTTTGGTTTATTAACTCTCAGCCTATTTGGCAACAAAGGATAGATTTTGTAGTATAATCCATAGTATAATCTGACAAAAAATTGTGTAATTCTACTTGCAATATTCCTTTAGAAATGGACCACCTGTAAATATGGATATTATGCTAAATTTCCGAAAGTATTGGTGAGAAATTTGAATTGAAACAGCACTATTAAAATGATGTATACCTTACCTACTGTCTCTTGTTCAGACAAAATTTCCTTACTTTAGCAAAGAGAATATTTCTGTTTATCAATTTATGCTTCCTTGTTAATAGCTTTCTGACTATCATTTTTACAGCAATAAAATTATGCAAAATATTGGTGAGGGGCGTCTCTATATGGTGGTGCTTTTCGTGGGAGGGCAGCACATTTCATCCAGTGGTGTCCTTTGTACCATGAACACTTTGGGTTTCTCAGTGGCAGCAGCCAAGCTGCACAGGAGTCTATCAGTGGGCTGAGAGTGCGTGGTCCTTGCCTCTGCTCCAGAAGCTGTGCAATTTGGCTAGGCTCAGGGACCTGCTGTGTCTTCTTCTCTACCTCTTCTACTCTGTCACTGAAAGTCAGAGACTGTGCTCAGCAGTGTAAAAGTCAGGAGAAAATCCAGTCAAATAATATTTTGGAGTTACAAAAATAGAAAGGCCTAACAAAAACTTCTAAAAAAAAAAACTTTCTTAGGACATCTCACTGAGCCCTTAAGAAATTCTCCTGAAATTCACTGTATTTCTGCTGTCTAGATGGTACTGAGTCTTCAGAGCAGATTTTAAGCCTGGATGAATCTCAAATAAATTGAGAAGACTAAGAGGGTAAATATGGGCTACTGGTCTCTAGCAAAACCTCCACAATCAGAACCTCTGAAGGTGGGATCTGGGGCTGATTTTGGAGTGCTTCCTGATTGGTTTACTCATTCTATCTGGTAGCAAAGAGAATAAAAAAAGAAAAAAAAAGGTGGAGATGTGAATATAGTCATTGTTTCAAAGGGTCAAAGATGTAAGGGCCTGTAATATGCCAGTGTTACTGTGGCTTGATATTCCTACAACTATAATTTCATAGAATCCTCAAAAGAGCATTGATGTATAGCCATTCATACTAGTTAATACACATAAAAAGTTGTGTAAATCAAGATGCCTAAAGATGGAGATTGAGTACACTTCAATATACTTTTATAACTTTATGACAGCCAATATTGTAATAAAATGGTTTTATAAATTGTAATGTGCACCAAAACAAAGAGAAGGGAAGCATGCAACTCTAGGTTTAGAAGATAGAAAGCAAATTGATCAATAATTGACTTAGCAGAACTTATTGTAGCAAATTATCTCGAAATAAAAATTGAAACAAGGCCTGGGTTACAGTTCAGTGCAAAGATCCAGGGTTCACCTTCTCCACTGCTGGTGGGAATGTAAACTGGTGCAACTGCTTTAGAAATCAGTGAGGAGACTCCTTAGAAACCTAGGACTGGAAATCCCATTTATACCAGCTATTCCTTTGCTGGGAATTTTCCCAGAGGATCTGAAAACATCATATCATAGAGATATATGTGTGCTTGTGTTTATAGTGGCACAATTTGTGATAGTCAAATCTTGGAAACAACCAAGATGTCCATCACCTGAGGAATGGATGAAAAAGATGTGGTATTTTAATACAATGGAATATTACTCAGCTATAAAGAATGATAAACTCGAAGCCTTTATATTTAAGTGGATGCTACTTGAAGATATACTATAAGTGAAATAAACCAGATATAAATGTGTAAATATCACATAGTTTCCCTAGTATAACAACTCAAAAGAAGAAATACAAATAGAAAGGTATAATACAACTAAAAGGAAATCAAGAACTTGAGGACTAACAAATCAAGAGAG
>NW_004524685.1:7861078-7877248 GCF_000260255.1 Octodon degus | reverse complement strand
ACAAGCAAAACTATATCACAGAGGGTGCCTGCTACTGGTGTTTCTAGGAATCTTTGAGGCTGATTCTAAACATGACCCATTGACTGAAATCTCATATATGTAGTCCTTAGTTATTCTCATTCATAGTGTCATCATGTATAGATGGAAAAATGCTTCTTACTCTTGCAGATGACAAGAAATTCCTCTTTGTAGAAAGTATAATGAAAGGGCATGAGCTAGAGTCAAGACTAAAGATACAGATATTAAACAGAAAGTTAACAATGGAAGTTGACTTTTTCACATGTTTTTACTACTTGTTTCCCAGAATCTTGGCAGCCAGAGCCTGACTCTTGAGAAAGAAGATTAAAAGAATCTCCATAGAACTTAATTAACCCATGAGAAAAAGACCTAAAGATTGGAACATGCCCAGTGCTGACCACACTACAAGGAATTCCACAATGGAAAATCACATCCATGAGTAGGAGGAATCTCCAAGGAGCAAAGGAGTATCCTCCTTTCATTATGAATGGCAACCAGGTATCAACAGACAATGAGGGAAATTCGCTATTATTCAAGTCAAAGACAAAATCACCCAAACAGAGGAAAAGCTGTTTGGAGGAAATTAAGACTTGACAAGTCAAGAAAAATTTAAATAATAGTCATAAGAAGATATTCACTTTATGAAATAAAAATACAGTGCTGTTACTGTATAATATTTACAGAACAGAAAGTATCACTTGGAAACAAAATGTTGACAGTGGAAAATTTAAATAAATAATTTGGAAGATCAAGCTGAGGAAATTCCTTTTCAAAATGAAAAAATAGGGGCTAGTCAAATAACTCAGAGAATTACAGCTCCTCTAAGTAGGTGCAGGGACAGAGCTTCGATCCCCGGGCTTGCTGTGCTGGCCCCGCCTCCGGGGTGCACTGAGATGGGGATTGAGACTGGGCGTGGTGGTGCACAACTGTAATCCCAGCTCTTGGGAGGCTGGAAACAGGAGAATCACTAGGAGTCCGATCTAGTAGTGAGACTCTGAGCACCTGTAAACACTTCCCTAAAATACAGGGGAAAAAAATGACAAAAAAAAAAAAAGAAGAAGAAGTATAGAAGAAAGGAAAGATAAGAAAATTAAAGGGTCACTTTAGGAAAGAAAAAATAGAAAATCCATGAGCATAATTACCAAAAAAAGAATATATATGTATGTAAGTAGTATGGTTTGGACAATTGTACCGTGGATTTCTGCTGGTCTAAGGAAAGGAACAATTAGTCCTTAACTTGTTTTGTCTTCTTTCTTCAATTCTTTTCCCTTTTTCTTTTCTTCTTTCTTTTTCTCTTTCTTTTTCCCTTTCTTTCTTCCTTTCTTTCTTTCTTTCTTTCTTTCTTTCTTTCTTTCTTTCTTTCTTTCTGTTTTGTATTTTAGGACAGGTCTATAGGGTCTCACTGTGTAGATAGGACTCGTAGTGATTCTCTTATTTTCAGCCTCCTGAGTGCTGGGATTATAGGTGTGTGCCACCATACCCAGTCTAGTCGCCATAACAGTGTGCCCTGGGGGTGGGGCATGCATGGCACACCAGGGTCAAATCCAGGTCCCTGTGCCTAAGTAAGTGCTTTAGTCTGCTGAGCTATCTGGCCAGCCCTCCAATGTCTTAACTATTTGAAAATTATGAAAAATTACAAGTCCAAAGTTTCCTGCACTACTTAAAGCAAATTAATCTGTGAGCACAGTAGAAATAAAAAAGAAATTTATATATTTGTAAAATAAAACATTGGCATAGACTCAGAGTAAAAGAATGAAATAGAAAGGATGGACCTGCTCAAGGCAAGACCAAAACCCAGCAGGGCAAATATTTAAGATTCACATCTATCCCCATTGTATATGTTTGTGGTATGCACACACCAAAGAGCTTGGGCCATCACGCCTGAAGGTACCCACATGGCTGCTCTTTTGGACAGAGTTTTCATCCTGTCTTTGCCTGACTGTGGCTACTGCTGATTCTAGCATCTCAATCTTCCTGGGGTCTCCAATGTGGTTTTAGATTTGCTCTGACAGCTCTACCTTGTATCATTCCAAAGGGGCTCTTTACAGTTACTCTAAAACTGTAGCTTTCTGCCTGACTTCTTAGGTTTGCTTTTGAGCTGTGGGAAGAAGCCTCTGTGGTTCCATAATTTCCACATTCTGCATGCATGTAAACCCAGCATTGTTTGCACAGCCCCAAGGTCTGCTGTGGGCAAAGACAACAACTGGGCCTGAAAAAGCCAAGAATGCTGGGGTGGGAAGTGTTTCAGCCAGAGGCCCAGAGCACATAGGGAACCTAGAGATTGTTTCTGAAATGATGTTACCCTGGCAATTCTTGGAAGCTAATTTGCATTTCTAAAACTTTCAGTTTTTGATGGATGGGGTGGCCCCTGCTGATTTCTGAAATGCCTTTGGGGGCTCCATTTCTATTGCTTCACTGAAAAGCACCTTGCTTCTTTCAGTGTGCATTAAGGACTTCAGCAAACTGCTCCTTCCTTGGCAGAATCTTCACAGCATTTTTCACTCTTTTCTTAGACAGGCTGCAAATTTTTCAAGATCATTGCACCTTTATTTTATTTGTTTTGCTCCTCCTTCTCACTTTATTTTTATTTTTTTATTTTTGAAATGTTAAAAATTCCTTAATTTTTATTCCTGCTACCACTAGTACAATTTACCTGGTAATATGCCCAATGCAATGAAAAGAAAAAGACAAAGCTGTGACAGGTAAAGGACCTCAGGAATGTACATTGAATTGACACTATATTGCATTAATGAATAGCTTCACTTTTTACAAACTGTGACTGTGACAATACTGAACCAGAAGTGATTCTTGTTGAAGCTGCAGTAACTTTTCTCACTATGGATCATTGTTCCCTCTGTGGCATATTTTTACAGTCCCTGTAATGTATTTGGGATGATTATCTGCAAGTAACCTGCAGTTTTATCAACAGCCCCTTGTACTCCCCTGCTAAGAACTTAGCCCTTCACTGTTGTTTTATAAAAATCTTCTCTTACCATATCCACCACCTCCAGCACCAGATCCATAACCATCACCATAGGGACTGCCAGAGCTTCTTCTACCAAAACTACACCACCCCATGGGTCCATAATTTGACTGCTACTGTCCACTACAATTTCCAAAATCATTATAGTTCCCACCACCAAATTTACTCCTTTGTTGTTACCATCATATCCTCCTCCATCACTACCATATTTACTACATTTGTTCCCATATCCTGGTCCACAACCACTGTGCCCTCCTCTACTCCTGTAACCAGGACCACTGCAATGGTTTCCATCGTATCTCCATAACTATCTCTGCTGCCACCTCCTATCTTTCATAACTTTTATGGTTTCAATCTTGCTGTACTTTTCAAAGTAGTCTCTCAAAGTGTATTCTTCTGTGTCTTCTTTAATACCACCAACAAAATTTTTCTTCACTGTTAGATGGACATTCAGGCTTTACTGAATTTTCTCTAGAAACAGCTCACGTTGGTTTCACTACACATGCATAAATGTTGTATGGTTACGAACACTTTTCTGCATCCACCTCTTCAACACAAGAGTAAGTCACAGAACCAAAGCCTGTGGAGAGTTTTGTTTGAGGATCTCTCATCACTGCACAATCTATAAATGTGACCCATTTCTCAAAGTATCATCAATAGTTTCAAAGCTTAGACCACCAATAAACAGCTTCTTCAGCTGCTCTACTTTCTTTGGACGATGGCTCTCCTCCACCCGACAGCCATGAGGACAGCTGGAGTTGGACTGGGGGTATCCAGGAGGTGGTTTTTCCTCCATTTTGAGACTAGATTTGTCTCTTCCAACTTGAGTTCAGTATGGTTCTCATTATCACTTTAAAACTGTGGTATCAATGCTGAATCCTGAATCTTTAAATCTTCTCCACTGAATAAACTAGTCCATCATCTTCAAGCTCAGCCATCATGAAGCATCAATTCAGGGACAAAGTGGAGACAGACAAATTCATTACACAGGGTAAAGGGTGGACTTTTCTCAAATGTCCAGTATGTTCTCACTTCCCTGTGAAACTTCATTAGCATTTTTCATCTTTCTATCATGTTTTTTCTTTGAGTCCCAATCAGACTCTTCCATTCAACTCCACTTACACATTTTGGGCTTTCTCTGACTTGTTCTTACAAATTCTTTCAAATTCTTCCCACAAACCAACTCCTAAGGTTAACCCAGAACTTCAGTTAGTTACAACAGTGTCCACCTGTCTCTTACCACTGATTTTCCTCATGAATAAGATTTGTATTACTGTAACAAGATGTCTGAAGAAATCAGTTTACAAAGACAAATGGTTTACTTTTATGAGCAGAATATATTTATTGGGGAGAAAAAAGCTCCTGTTCAAGAGAGAGACAGAAGGGGGAGCCTGAGTGGGTTGTCCCTGGGAAGCTGTCTCTTCCAGGGACTTTTATAGAGTAAGACCTTGTGGTGAGGTGGGTCTAAGGTGGTGGAGAACCTGGGAAGTCGATTAGGTGGGCATTAGGTGGGACAAAACTATGGTCAACCAATGAGATTACAAGCATCATTGCTCAGGTAAAATTGATTAAATTGAAATCAAATGGGGAAGCAAGTCAAGTAGTAAGTGGGTATGAATACACTACAGGGTCACTTCCTGTTGGGGGTTGGGTGAATGACTCATTTGGGTTTTTTCAAGGTAGTTGATACCTATTTAGAATATCAATTCCTGATTTCCATCCCTAGGGAAGTATGTAGCTGTATTTCTTTCCTCTTTTGTCTTGAGGTCTGGCCCATAGAGAGTGTTTATCTCTTCCAAGTTGCAAAGTTACCTTGTCTTTCATCTTGTCTCCTTGAGAACCTGGCCCTGTATGATTGACTATAATATTTCTATTTAATTCAGCAGCCTACAACATTCACCCCTCTGAAGAAGCAACCCAAAGTGTCACGAGGGAGCCATGAGCGGTGACTGCTGTAGCTTCTTCAGGCTGAAAGGGTCGTAGTTGTTGACTGGCAGTCAAAGATACTCTCCAGAGGTTCTACCTAAAGGCCCTTAGTAGGCGCCAGTCATCGTTATCTTGAGTAGGTTTAGTAGATTTAAATCTGGAGAAGTCAAAGCCAAAGAAACTATTAAACATACATGGGTCAAATAATCACAACAGGATAATTATAAATATAGTCTAAAATGATTTTCACCAAGTAGGTACTAATGGCTCCCCATAAAAATGATAAAGACAGGGTCTGGGGCACCTCAGCATTTTGATGTGAATATCTAATATTTTGGACAGCTATTGAGACATTAGAAGGATCAGGAATGTTATGACATCTTAAAGCTTATAATTATAAAAGGACTAGTTAGAACTTTTTGTAGGTCCATTAGCAGAGATCTTTTAAACCTCCTGTTGCTGCTGTCAAAAGCCAGGCCATCAAAAGAGGGACTGCCTTAAGAGGCCCACAAGCTATGCACTGGCTGCCAAGGCAGCCACTGGAAGCGAGAATGTACTCTGAGACAGAGGCCCCAGAGCTCAGACTCAGCTTCCAAGGTGTTCCATTAGGACTAAAGGGCCCTGGGCCTGCCTCCTCCCTCTGGCCAGACTGTTACCTCTACCTGTCATCTCCATGGAGGAGCCTTGAGTAATCATGATTATAGAGGAAGGAAAATCCAGCTGATTGCTGGACACTGGTGCAGGTCTCTGTCTTTCTCCAACCCTGACCTTCCTTCCAGTTATCGTACATCAATAGAAACAGACTTTAGAAGACATCTTGCTTTAGCTGTAACTGATATACTACAATATATATTTAGGTTGCTTACTAATTAAAATTATGCCAAGACTAGTTTTTACAAATGTAATATATACTGTTGATGAATAATACTTAAAAAGGTATTTCACTAGTTAAAACAAATAGTTTATTTTGGCTCACAATTTTGGACACTCTTGCTCAAGATTGGAGAGTATCTACTGCTTTTGACCCCTATCAAGAGCAGCATATCATGGGCCATGGAAGGAACACATGGCGGAGCAAATCACTTATCTGTTAAGCCTGATGAGGTAGATGGTGTTGGTAGAGGTGGCAGTGAGTGATGCCAAGGTGTTGGAGGACACATGCACAATGATTTAAGGTCCTCATACAATGCCTTCTTCCTAAATTCCACCATTGGAGCCAAGCTTTTAACATATTAGCTTCTAAGGTGCATTCAACATCAACATTTAAGGTTCATCCAAAATCATGGCAATGTATGTAATATAGAACGGAATAAATTAGAGATGAACATGGAAAGAGAGGAAAAGCTTCAAGTATACAGTATCTTATATGCATATTATAATTTTTGCTTTCAGGTTAAATAGAACAGAAGTCCAGTGAAGTATTTTAAGCATTGTGACTATATTAGCCTTTGAATTAAAAAATGTTACCCCTGTTGCAATGTGGCTAACAGATTAGAGTGACTAGAAATAAACTCAGGTGTGAAAGTTAGCAAATTGTTGCAGGCATGAAAAATTATTGCAGGTTAGAAATATTGTTTGGTTAGTGAAGGGGGAGTAGACAATGAGAAAAAGTTGAGAAATTAAAAGATACACAAGGAACTGTAAAGAGGGTGGTTATAAATATAGATGAGTGATAGAGAAGGTTATGTAAACAAAGATTATTAGGGGCTGGCGAGATAGCGTAATAGTCTATAGTGCATGCTTAGGCAAGCTTAGACAAGCTCACGGACTGTCGTTTGATCCTTGGCAACACAGGCCACATGAGCCCCACAAGAAAAGATTCTCAGAATTCACATTTGCACAATTTAAAATGAGTTGTTAATGTTATTGAGATTAAGATAATTTGATCAGGACCAAGATGGGGGGAAGGTAAAGGATGAGGAAAGCCTCTGAATGCACTAACATATTTGGGCTTATGGTGTGGAGAACAGAGGACGTATCTTCATGCAGACACAACCTTGTGAGTCATCTCCATATTGGTGGAAGTAAATTTTGAGAAGAAGATGTGGTAAAAGGATAACCTGAACAACTGGAAATCAAAAGAAGGTACCATCCTGTAGAAGTGCCTCAGAAGGAGATGACATAGAGCTAGGAGGGAAATAGGATACTGTGAAAACTGATGGAGAAGAGCATTTTTAAAGGATCAAGAGGTAAATAGTGTCCATATTGCACAATGATCTTGTTTGATTGAGAATTTAAAATTAGTCATTAAAAATTTAGACACACAGAACCAGGAAGGGTCAGACTAAGGTGTGTTGAGTTAGGTGAAGAAATAAAAGCAACAACTTCATGAATTTTGACTTTTTGTGAAATTTGGCTGTGAAGTGGAAGAGAGATTGTAAATATATCCAAAGAGCAGTACAGAAACAATGAAAGAACATATATGTCTTAAATATATAATGGATAAATTGCAATATAAAATCAGAACTTTTTCATCACGATTGAACATATAATGGAAATTACTAACACATAATTTTACAAATGCAAAGATATCCAGAAATTATTTTCTGTGCTAGATTAATAAGATTTTTCAGAAAGCAATTCTTGATATATTATAAATATGAAGTCAGACAAAACACATATATCTTCTTTATTGTAGGCATAAAATTCTTTATTCGTATAAAGATTGAGTTAATATTTCAGTCAGTACTCTAAAAGAATGTTACTTGCTCTATGGCTGTTATTTGTGGGCACTAAGGATGTACAGATCCAGATTTGGGTCTGTATCTCCCCAGAGAAACCAAGACATGGCTTTGGGAAATTATAAAACTATATGTAAATGTAATAGCTAATTTTCTGTGTCAACATGGCTAGGCTACAGAGGGTTGCAAAGTATTTATTAAAAGTTATTTTGAGTATGTGTTTGAAGATGTTTTGTACTACATAGAGCAAGGAAAGCCGATTACCTTCCATAATGAAAATGGGTCTCAATCAGTAAGCTGAAGGCCTACATGGAGCAAAAGTTTGGCTCTCTTTTAAGAAAGAAGACAGTATTTGTGCCTTTAAAATATTTTTTTCTTGCTTTTGAACTTGAACTAAAACCTCAACACTTCCTGGGTCTCGAGGCTGTTAACTTTCAGGCAAGAGTTGTACCATTGGTCCCCAGGACTTTGAATTCAGAACAGAACCTCACCATTGAATTTCCTACATCTCAGATCATTCACATGCCACTTGCAGGTGTTGGGATTTCTGAGCCTTCATAATCACATTACCCAGTTCTTCCTACTTGTCTGTCTGCATTTTGGTTTGTATTTAGATCTCTCCCCAAAACCTCATTCAGTCCTAGACAGAGCTTTTTAAGATAGCTGAATCTAGAGTACTTAGGAAGGTACTAAGTAGAAAAAATAGAAAGAGCTGTGGTCATCCTTTTCTTGCTTGCTTTGATGCCTTCTGCTCACAATGAATTATTTATCCTTGGTGATTCCTCTTCACCAAACCACAGTGCTTTGGAGCCAGCCAATTATGGACTGGTACCTCCATGAATTGAATTGGCTGATATCTTTCCTTCTTTATGTTTGGGCGTTGAGTATTTTGTCTTAGCAATGAGAAAAACAACTAAGACTGTCTATTTCTGTCTGTCTGTCTGTCTGTCTGTCTGTCTGTATCTATCTATCTATTTATCTATCTATCTATCTATCTACCCATTCATTTTATATCCATCCTACTGGTTCTTTTTCTCAGGAGAATCTTACAGCTTGAAATAGATAAAAAGAAGAAGCTAATTGTACCTTACAAGTTCTGTGATAAGAAATCAAACCCTGGGTGGGGTAGTACAGTGGACTAACGCACCTGCTGAAGCAGAGCGCAGGGACTGGGGTTCAATTCCCAGAATTCTGTGCCAGCCTTGCCTCCAGGGAATGCTGAGATGGCGATTGAGACTGGGCATGGTGGCACATGCATGCAATCCCAGCACTTGGGAGGCTGAATATAGATAGTAGCACCATTACGAATCCAGTCTATGTAGTGAGACTCTGTCAACCCTGTACTAAACATGTTTTTAAAAAAAGGAAAGAAATTTAAACCAGTTTGAAGGGCAAGGAGGTTTCTTGAGGAATTAATGATTTTTAATTTTCCTTGATGCCCATACTGAGCTTAAACTCACAATTGTTTAATCTCAGCCCTTGGGTAGCTGGGATTACAAGCTTTTGTCACACATGACTAGGAAGTAGTATTTAAGGTGAGGACTAAATGATGATCAGGAGTTAGAAAGGAAAAGAGAAAAATGAAGAGCATTTGTTAAAGTTCTGGAAGACGTAAGTTGGGATAGCTTTCAACATTTTAAGTCCATGATCCCCTAATTTATATGCACATCTTGTAATAGTTTACAACATTAATATTCATAATTAGGTGTTGGAAGTAATTAGTACTCTGATAACTTATAGGTATGTATGTATTTAATTTGTTAGCACTCAGAAGATTACTACTGTTTATTAGATCTGGTTTATTTTTAGAATTTATTTTTGATGCTGAAAATAAACTGAAAGGTGAAAACAGGGGCTTTAAATGCCTATTAAAATGTGAGGCATGTAATGTGTTAATCAGTTTATCATATCATAACAAAATATCACAGACTGAGTGTTTTAAACAACAGGAATTTATTTCTCATGTTTATGGAGCCTGGAAGTTCAAGATGTCATCAATCCTGATTCCACTGTGAGGTCTCTTTGCTTACGGGCAGCCGTCATCTTATGTTTTGCTCATAGACCTTCGTTTGTGCGAAGAAAAAGAATGCTTCCTGATTTTGTATAAGTGCAACACATAATCCTACTGAATCAGAGCCCTGTCCTTCTGATTTCATTTCAACCTAATTATCTCCTTCTGGACCCTGTCTTACATTGTAATCAAATGGTGGATTAAGGTTTCAAAACAAGAAATTGTGGGAGGAAGTAATTGAGTCTGTTTGTTGCTCCTAGTTACTCTAACATTTGTGTCCTTTCTGCATAGAAATCATATTTGTTTTATCCCAATAGTTTAAAAAATATTAACTCATTCTAAAGTTGCAAGTTTCATGTAAAGACCATCTAAACTGATAGGGGCGAGATTCAAGGTACAGTTTTTCCTTAATTATATCCTAATTCACGGATGTTAGAGATAAAATTCCTGTTATGGTTTACATTTAGATGTCCCCCCAAAGTATCATGTGTCCATAGGTGGATATTTTAGGATGTGACTGAATCACAGGGGTGTGGTACTTATCAGTAGATTAGTCTGCGGATGAGTTTGTAGCTATTAGTGGTGTTATGTGAAGCCTGGTTACAGAAAGTAGGTCATTGTAGGCATGGCCTGGAAGAGTCCATCTCTCTCTCTGTTATCTTCACTTCTCTCTGTTTCTTTCCACCATGACTCTCTGCCATTCCTCCCTGCCTTGGAGTTAGGCATTGATAGGCCAAAAACTCTACAAAGTTGTGAGGAAAAATAAACTTTCCTCCTTAAAGTCATGTGTATTGGGTATTGTCTCTCAGTGATGAGAATGTCACTAAGATATGGTAATTCCTCTCTAGGTTTGAACCCATGAAATCAGAAAAGTTAGACCTTTCCCAAGTATAATAGTCACCTGATGGTACAATAAAAGACAGACAATTCCAATCTGAAAGGAAGAAATTGGAAGGAAGAAAGTTATAAGTCTTAAGAAAATCCCAAAGCTACCAAGCGAAATCCTAACAAATATCAAAACTCAAGAGTATTTCTCCTTGGTTTGATATTGTGCCTTTCAGGTTCACTGGGAGAGCAGCATCTCCCATGTTCAACCTCAGGTGTCTATGAGGGAACCATAGTTCTTTGACTCACTAAGATGACCCTAACCACACAACTCTTCTGTGGTGAATATCTGGGCTTAGGAAAATGGGTTAGGGAAAGGGTGGGGGGAGGGGAAATTCAGCAGGTCCTATGGGCCTGACATGCAGTGTCAACCATGAGCCCAGTACTCTTGGGCTATTTTTTCCTGTCCTTCACCACATGCAGACTTTATCCAATCCAGTTCAAACTGACAGTGTTTCTGCTCACAAATTTCCATAATCTCTTCAAGCGATATATTTTCTTCTGAATATCTTATTTTTATAAAATGAATAGGTTAAGAATGTTCTAAAGTTTTAAGTTTTGGTAACTTAAAATTTTCTTCTTCCAAAAAAAAAAATTCTTTCTTCCCATTTATCTCCACCCCCTATGCTATCCTGTAGTATAAATAATCTGGAAGACTGAGGCCACATTTTAAACACTTCTCTTAGAAATTTCTTCAATCAAATAGCCAATTTTATGGCTTATAAATTCTATCTTCCTCAAAGTACTCGTAGATACTTTGGCCAAATTCTTTCTTTTCTTGATAGAAAGGATGATCCTTCCTCTAAATTCAAGTAAACTATTGCTCCTTTCTGTCAGAGACTCTATAATGGCCTTTATCTGTTACTAGTCTCCAAAGTTGTCTCATGTTTAGGTATTTTTAGTAGCAGTACCTCTATCCTAGTATCAAAATCTAACATACTGTTCTGTCTTTCTTAGCTTAAACCTATGGGCTTTTCTCTACAATCATTTGAAAAAGGAAGAAAAGACTGAGGTCTGGATAATTTAATATGAAACTACCACAAATTTAAAAAAAAAAGATGTATTACAACTCCTTTCTCATGCATTCTTGAAAGATAATGATTAAGTAAAATTCATCCAGTTGACAGAAGCACAAACTGCACATGTGGTTGTTTATATATTTTTTTCTTTTCTGGTAATGGGGTTCAAACTCAAGACATTGCACTTGCCAGGCAGGTGCTTATGCCATTGAGCTATCTCCCAGCTTCTATATTTTTGCAAATATAAATGGCCTGATGTACGATTACCTAGCGTTCATGGGTTGTGGCCAAAAGTTTGATCAAATGATAAGTGACTTAGGAAGGGATATGATTAGAAAATTGGCAAGGATATCTGTGGAAGAAGTATGAACAAAGGTCAATCTGAATGGGCAACAGTATGAAGGGGATAGCATTCCGTATGAGTGCTCACCAAAGAGTAACCACAGCAAAAGAAGATTTTAATAACAAAGTGGATCTATTCGTACATACTACCAGACTTTCATCATTGCCCAATGGTCTCATGAAGTAAATGGTTATGATGCTAGCTAGAAAATGGTTATGATAATTCTATATCGGCTCCTTCAACCTTCCATCACAGACCTATCAGCCTCTTGATATGGACTCACACAAGAGACTACAGGGAGCTCCAGATCATGTACTGAATTCTTTGGTCTTCAGCATGCAGATACCTTCTGCACACTTCCTCTTCCAACTCTGTGACTGACCATTGTAAGCTGATCTTTTCATTTGTCCTCCTCCTCCTCCTCCTCCTCCTCCTCCTCCTTCTCTTCCTCTTCTTTCTCATCCTCCTCCTCTTTATTCTTATTCTTTCTTTGTACAAGGTCTCGTTGTGTAGTTTAGGCTGGCCTTGGGTTCACTCTGTAGCCCAGGCTGGCCTCAAGCTCATATCAGTCATCCTGGTTCAGCCCCTCCTGTGTTGGGATTACAGGCATGTGCCACTATGCTTGGGTGTAATTTCTTATGTGCTTGTATATCTTGTTTCTGTAGTTGGACACTGAAAGATACACTGTATCAGAAACTATCCAGGCTGCTTCAAATCTCAGCATTTGAAGGATGCATGAGGACATGACCCACTTGTCTAGCACAGACGCACACTGGGATATAGTTGTGTTAACACATCTAAACACTCATCTTCTGGTTATCCCAATATGTAAGAATGTAAAGAGGAGATAACAACTTGTATAAGAATTATGCAATAAAGACAGAGATAGCTCTTGGGGAAAAAACCAATCATGCATTGGCTGACTTGCCTTAGCTCTTGCAAAGTGTCCAATGTGCCAGAAGCAAAGATGGACAATGATTCTCTTATGTGATATCAATCCTCTGGGAGATTATCCAGATACTAGTATGCAGGTTAATCACATTGGATACCTTTCTTCATGAAATAGGAAGTATTCTGTTTATATTAGAATAAACACTAGGGGTTATTTTGTCTTTCCTATATGTAATGCTTCCTAATAAAACTGCCGTCTCTGGATTGCCTATCTACCACCATGGTAGTTCATGAAATTTTTTCACGTTGAGACTCGTTTCAAAGCAATTGAATTGTGAGAATGAATCTATGTTCTGGAATTCACTGGTCTTACCTTGTTTTCCACACTGCTGAGGCAGCTGGCCTGACAGAACTGTAGAATGGCATTTTATTGACTCAGGTATAGTGTTAAATAGATAGTAGTAGTTTCTTACAAGTCTGGGACAAAAAACTGCATCTTCTGAATCCACATCAAATATATGGTGCTATTTCTCTCCTTGCAGGATTCAAGAGCCCAGGAATCAAAGGAAAAAAATGAACATCATATCATTCATCCTTTATGGACTACTAGCAAAAGTTTTGCTTCCTATTCCCACGGTTCTTAGTTAAGTTGGCTTACAAGGGCTATTTCCAAAAGAAGGAATGCCACCACTGGTGGACATGATTCCACTTACTTGGCAGTGAGGTCTGTCATCCAGGCATTTGGTGTCTTTTTAAGTCAGAGTTTACAAGCCTCGTTTACAAGTTTATAAGTATCATCTGCATCATCTTCATTTCCAGGTTAGTCAAATCAATCATCACAGCCAGCTCTATGACTTCCCTTCTAAAATATAAGAGCTTGTCAATAAAATTAATAAAAAAATTGAAAACTTTCCACCTTCAAAAAGATTCTTTAAGAAAATAAAAAGACAACTCATTGAATGGGAAAAAATATTTTAAGTAACATATTTCATAAAATACACATCTAGAATATGCAAGCAATTCTTACAATAATGAAAAGATAAGTCAGTTCAAAAAGGGGAAAAGACTTGAACAGATATTTCTTCAAAGAAGATTTATTAATGGTACTATTGCAGGCAGCTGAGTTAGGTAGAAATATTATAGGCAGTCAGACAGGGCCAGGCCCTCAAAGGAGACAACACAGAAGAGGAGATGCCTTACAACTGTGGGAGGGGCAGATGCTCCTGCTGTGAACCAAACCTAAAGGCCAAACAAATGCTAAAAGAGTAGCACCTGGGATTGATATTGTAAATAGGTATCCGTCACCTAGAAAGACCCAAGTGAGTCACTAGCCCAACCCCCAACAGAAAGAGACCCTGTCCTGCATTCCATCCCCCAACAGGGAGAGACCCTGTCCTATATTCATGCCTGCTTGCTACATGACTCGCTTTCCCATTTGATACTGGATTTAATCACTTTTACCTGAGCAATGGTGCTCGTAATCCCATTGGTTGACCATAGTTTTGTCCCACCTCCTGCCCACTTAAGCGAGTTCCCATTCTCTCTACTTTAGCCTCACGTGGTTTTACACTATAAAGTCCCTGGAAGAGACAGCTTCCTGGGGAACTACCCGCTCGGGGTCCCCCTCCTGTCCCTCTCTTGGACAGGAGCTTTCTTTCTCTCAATAAATATATTCTGCTCATAACCTCCATTTGTTCCTAGAATTCATTCTTTGGTTTTAGAGAACACGAACTCGTGCCGGTCAGGTCGGGAGTTTGTTTTTCTCTATGTCATTTGGAGGTTCCCTATATGGTTTGGAGGTCACCCACCCAAGATCAGTTTTTCTCCCTGTATCAGTACTAAATTTATAATGAGATGATTAATATAACTAATCATTAGGAAAATGGAATATCTTTTCACGTGCACTATGACTGCAATAATGAAAACATACAATAACATAAAAAATAAAATAAACTATAAGAGATTGTTTACAGCTTCTTTCAGTATTACCATGTTCCATCATTAAGGCAAAGAGTAATCATGAAAGGACAATGTTAGTAATATTACCAATGCTACAAATGCTTCAGGAATGAATATGGACATTTGCTTACCAGGTAAGCACCATGACCATCTGTGATGATTTTTTTCATTTTTAACTGATGCATACCAACATTTTTTCAAGTGTTCTTGTTGTATATGCTGAAGATCATGTTACCTGCCAACAGTTTTGTTAATATCATTTTTAAAGAAATTACTTAAGGTAAAGAAAATACAGAACACGCAGTGCAAAAAGGTAACGCCAGCTATGATCATCTGCTCAGTTACAGAAAGTAGGACAATAATGTGTCATTTTTTTTCAGCTTTTCTTGAGTTTATATGTTCTGTGTGTGTGTGTGTGTGTGTGTGTGTGTGTGTGTTAAGCAAATTTATTTTGTTACTTTTATTCCTCACCATGTTCAATATCGTGTATTGACTTTATATCAAAATTTCTAAGTATTTATTTTACATTATAGTATACAAATTATAAGAGGTCAACAAAAAGAATGAGAGCATTACTCAAGGGCTTTACATTCTTTGCTGGTCAGTAGAATAGGAGTTTTTCTGCCCAGAATACAACAACTTAGGTGGAATCATGATCTTGGTCACTGTCTTTATTTGGAGATCAAGAATGGTTTAAGAAGATGCATATGCATGCTAAGTTGGCAGGCATTGGCTCATGCTATGATCAATTTTTGTTTGAATTTAATTGGATCATTGGCTGCCTAGATATTTGGTTAAACATTTCTGCCTTTGCACTTGAAATGAAACATGAATATGCCTTGCATCTTGAGCCAACCACCCTTCAGTCTGTCACCTACACCATTAACTCCCCTGTTTCTCACGCCTTTGGATTTCTCTTGGAACTACACAATAGGCTATCCTGAAACTTTAGCTTGCCATCTTGGGAGTTCTTAGCCTCTATCTTACAAGAGCCAATTCATTACACTGTTGGTTTCCCACGCTCTGGAAAACTATGCGGAAATAAATATATATCATTTCTCATTAATGTGGAGGGACTACTACACTACTACCAATGATATATGTGAGCACCTAATAAATATTTTAAAATATGCATAACAGCTACTGAGAACTTAGATGATTGGGTTATTTGTATCATGTTTTTTTAAGTCGATCTCCCCCCAGATTTGTCACACTTCTAATGCTGAAAAGAGCTGTTATGATTCACGGATGTTAGCAGGTGCTACATCAATAATTATTGGCTAATTAATTGTGTTATTGAGGAGCTTCTAGCAAAAGAATGTCTTTCTCAGGAAGCAATGGAACTTGTCAAAAAAAAATTCTCCAAGCTCAATTTAAGCTATGTTGATGTAAGTGAATATATTTAATGATACAGAAGTGGTTATTTCTCATTGTTCAACTTAGCTTATAATGCA
>NW_004524685.1:7823550-7860978 GCF_000260255.1 Octodon degus | reverse complement strand
TCTTCAGGAAGAAGAAGAAGAAGAAGAAGAAGAAGAAGAAGAAGAAGAAGAAGAAGAAGAAGAAGAAGAAGAAGAAGAAGAAGAAGAAGAAGAAGAAAATCTAATTTTAAAATGTCAAACAGAAATGGTTCTGTAGCTGTTTTGGTTTCTTAGGATTTTTTCTAAGGATATCTCGCATAACTGGCATATACAGGATCCAGTTCCTCCAGAGAGGTGGTCAGACTGTGAATCCTGACTTCTTCCAGCTAGCTTTATCTGCACTACCCAAGTTTAAGCACAGTCACCTGCAGAGAGAGGCTAGAAACTCTAAATAATGCACCAGAATATCTGTGGGGAGCCACACACTGTATGAAAGGCAAGTGAGTTTCATTTCTTAGAAACCAGTTTCCCCTAAACATTCACACATCAACTTCTGTAATCAAAGATGACTGCCTAAAGATTTCCACAGTGATTTAACACATTATAGCACCTTGGTCTTGATGCTTCTCTTATGCAAAACAAAGTTTCAAGAGCAGGGACCAAAAGGTCTCTGTGTGCGGCATTCAAGACCTGTGAGACTCTGTCACAAGGCATGTGTCTCAATTTTACTTGTGTCATCTCTCTCCAGGGAAGCATACGGCCATTTTTTCTTTGCAGTGGTTGAATTGAGAATCTAGTGAATGCAGAGAGAAGTGACTGTGTGTCTTTTGTATTCACAGTGATGATGGATTGTGCCTCACCTACAAATATCATTACCTAGGGATCAGGTTGCAACACATGAATTTTAGGGACACAAACATTCAGTCAGTAATAATGTTCAATAAATGTTTTCTTAGCTATGTTGAATCTGCACGAAGGCCTTAGTAAATAGCCAGGGTAGACAGTTTAGCGCAAAGATCAGAGGCAAACATCAAACTGAAGGAAATTCATGTGTAAAATGTTAGCATGCGTTCAGAAAATTGTGAAGTAAAACTTCAGCAGAGGAATTTCTTTGTGCAAAGACAACTGAATTAAATGTAGAATTTCCAAATTAATTAATTAATTGAAGGGACAGTTATGATTTTGTTTTATGAAATCAGTTTTGTTGGACTATTTTCTTTATTCTTAATTTGTGGCACTCTGAGATTTTCTATTGCTGCAGTCAGGTGCATTGCACTTAGTGCAGTGGGATCATGGGATCTGTGGCAAATCCACTGGTGGACTCATAGGAAACTTGGAGCATCACAGGATACCTTGGATAACTGGCATATACAGGATCTCTGTTCTCCTTTGCTCTCTACTTTAGTGCGCAGCTAATGTCAGATGATGACGGGATTTAGAATAATAATGAACTTAATTATTGGCTTATTTACACTTAAAAAAATTTTTTTTACTGAAGTTAACCATTACATTATTAATAAGTGTTCTAGAACCCATAAATAAATTAATTATTAATTCAAGCATTAAAATCAATGGATTCCTGAAGTTAAATGAAAACAATTGCTTTGATATATCTGAATAAGAAAATATTGAACATACCAGAATTTCTTTAAAATTTAGTATCAGAGTAATAGGAAAGCAGCTTAAATACCAAAATAGATTTTTGTGTTAGTTAGAAAACTTCCGATATATCCCTCTACATAAACCACAGCTGTCCAGTGAGTTAGTTAATTACATATATTTTATAAACTGATCATCAAAGAGTCAATTCAACTAAACTTAAAGATTTATGACAGACTATTTTCCCATTGAATTGATTGTTTGGATAAATTAGCCAAATAAAACTATTAGCCTTTCAATCTGTAAATCAACTCAGCAATTACTAAATTCTCAATCAAATTTCCCTAGAGGCCATTAATTTTAATGGGTGGGATGATGTATAAAATAATTAAGATCAATAGCAAGAGCCTTTTTTCTAAAAAACGTACTGTATGTCTAATAGAATGATTTCAATTATTCTGGTAAGCAGAGAAATTGTTCAAGGAATTTTGCACCTAGCACGTTATTTCTTAAATTTTGTTACTCTAGACCATTTTCTCTGTCTCAGAATATACCCCTTTATCAAACATGTTACACTCTCTGTCAATTTTCTTGTGATGTAGGGCATAACCACTTTTCCAAGACACTTAGAATTCAGATTTAAAATGACATATTGGTTAGTGACCTTAACAATGAAATTTAAGAATTCACTAGTAGTCTTAGACTCAAAGATAGAATCCTGAACAGAACTAAGACTCAATATGACTTTGTCTAGAATATTTTCCATTTGATTTGCCATTTCCTGGCTATATAAATGATGGAAATAATTTTCCCTGGTTAAAATTAGCATTAAAAGTCATTTTAATTTAATAAAAACAGATGGCACTAATGAATATTTGTAAAGTAACATATTTAAATCTCTCAGAAAATTAGAGGCAATTTTAACTAAATGGCACATACAATACTTATTCATATTTATTTTCTTAATATTACTTAAAGAATTATTACTCATTGAATGCTTAGAAATTTTATGTACGTAATGAGATAATTCTTTCTTCAGTTCACTATTGCTTCTAACCTTCCTTCTGCTCCACTTCATCTGAGTGCCCTGAAGCCATCCTGGACCCAAGTCATACAAAACTAAGTTAGCAAATCAGTAGACTTCTATGCTGGGGGTTGAAAAATACTTTCTTTTCTTTTTTTTTAAGCTTTGAAATTAGAACTTCTTTCCAGTTCATGCTTAGGTACGTGATATTTGGAACAGTTTTAGAATTCTCTTAATTTTTAATTTTCCTTGTGAAATCTGTTAAAGTAATGATTCCTACATTTCTCTGGAGAACATTATCTAAATCAATAGGCAAACATTTACACAATAGTTAGGATATAGTAATAATGACTTTTATTTTAAAACTTCTTATAAGTCAGGACCAACTAAAAATTACAATCAGGCTAAGCTACCTGGCAGTAACAAACAGACAATAGCTTTGATTTATTGCAAAAAGAAAACTCTATTTCCAGTTTGGACTAATTATTTTAAGCATGCTTTGGATTGAGTCTATACAAAGATGTGACTATATGTATGACTCTGGCTATATACAAAAAGTTAAACTTTATAGCAAAATACAATGTTGTGAGTCATTGCTCTAACTTGCAGAAAAAGAGAGACAAGCAATACTTATCAGGAACATATGTAATGATAATTATCAAATGCATGTAATTCCTTTAATATTCTTTTAAAATAGGAATATTATTATATCAGATCTTTACTTGCTCAAAATCAAGGATGAACATATTTTCTAACTATGGCTCAAAATCACGGTGCTCATACACTGAAATAAAAGAAATGCTGGAGATTGGATTCTAATCTCCAGCCCACTGAAGATTGGAGCCAGAAATTCCCCTCCTGGATATTTTCCCAGAAGAACTGCAAAGCTCATACCACAGTAATATATATGCACCCATTTATAGCAGCACAATTCGTTATAGCTAAATCCTGCAAACGACCCAGATGCCCATCAACTGAGGAATGGGTAAGGAAGATGTGGCATTTTTACACAATGAAGTACTATTCAGCTATCAAACAGGATAAATTTTAATCTTTTGTCAGTAAATGGATGCAACTAGAGAACATACTCTTCAATGAAATAAATCAGACCAACAAATGCAAACATCATATTGTCTCAGGGTGAGAACCTGAAAGAGAAATGTAGAATCTGACGGATACAATAGACACTGGTAAGAGGGCATGAACTTACTCAAAAGGAAAAAGTTCCTGAGTTGAGGAGAAGGATAGGAGAGGGAATAGGGGGACAAGATTTATCTATGTACGTAAGCAAGATGGTTGGGACAACTGTACTTTGCATTTCTGCTGGATTATGGAAAGAAACAGTTAATGCTGAAAAAAGTAGTTAATGCTTTAATTTGTTTCATCTCTTTTCTTTTCTTTTTTTTCTTTTTCAGAACGAGGGATTGAACTCAGGCCCTTGCATTTGCCAGAGAAGCATTTATTTCACTGAGCCATCTCCCCAGTTCTTCTTTTCTTTACAATTGTTCCTTCTTTTTGTCTTCTTAATTTCTTACACAGTTCTTCCCTTTTTATCTTTCTTCTTCCAATTTCACATGCATATATCCAGTGATATGAATAACTGGTTGGTAGACAACACTATATATTACAACAAATACTGTGAAATTCATATTGATTAAATGAAAATCTGTATCATTTGCAATATTTTTGGTTTTATTCTAACTTGTACTTTTTTTTTCTTTAAAACTTTTCTTATTAAGCCTTCTCTTCTTAAGAGTATTTTTTGACCTTCAGCTGTCCATTAGTTCAGTGATTTACAAAAGCATTACTACCTTTTAACAAATGGAGAAATTGAGAAACAGGGGTTAAAAACTAGCCCAAGGGACTGGGGAGATAGCTCAGTAGTCTAAATGCTTGCCTGTCAGCACAAGTATCCGGGTTTGATCCCCCAGCTCCACATGCCTTAGTGGCCCCAGATGCCCAGCTGGCCACCATAATTGGTCATAGTGACATACACCTGTGATCCCAGCACTGGGGAGGCTGAGACAGGAGGATCACTACAAGTTGGAGCTGTGTAGCAAGACCCTGTGCCAAATAAATAAATAAATAAATAAATAAGATTAAAACTAACCCAAATCTACACTGTGATGGAGTACAGAAACAGAATCTAAAAGTGTAAGTCCCAGCTTCTTACCGCTGTTGTTCTACATTTTAGATTAGAATTGCAGCATGAGAGATCTATCTATCTATCTATCTATCTATCTATCTATCTATCTATCTATCTGAATGATTTTTAGATCTCTCAAATGTGTCTAGAGTCCAAATAAGCCTTTCTGTTTGTTAAATATGTACATATTAACAGTGTTATAAAATAAAAATAGCATTTTTGAAGTTTTTATGTATTTGTGAATGACAAAAATGAATTAAGTGTGTTGGGTTTTACTTATAACGTCTTTAATATGTAGATAATTGAAGTATAATAACAGATGCTTACACATTGATTCTGTTATCTATTATGGGTCTTTTTTTTCCTGAGCCAACAAGTCTTTATTAAAGGGTTGCAGTTACTAGGAGGAGGATATGATGCTGGACACACTGTCAAAATCTATCTTCTCCACAATGTTCTTGGGCTTGATGCTGTCCTCCTGGCTGCAGAGGAAAATCTGCCCCAACTCGTCTTCACTCCATCGGTAATTGCTCATCCACACCCTCAGCTGTCTCTCTGTCAGATCCCCAAGCATCTCAACCAGCAGCCAGCAGTCTATGTGCTGGTACATGATGCCCACGATGTGGCACATAAATTTTTGGACAGAGTCTTCAAAGCCAGTTATACCTTCCAGGAGGTCTATGTTTTCATTCACAGCTTGCCAGAAAGCCTGACAGTAACAGATCTCCAGCAAGTCCCCAAAGTACAGAATCTGACAAGTAGGTCACTCTTCCTGATGTGCCTATTCAATCATGCACTTGCACAGGGTGAAGTTGGAATGGGGCAGGTTGGTGAGGGCCTTTAGCAGGATCTGGGCTGTGACTGTGGTCTGAAAGAAGGCTAGGGGGGCCGGGGAGATGGCTCAGTGGAATAAGCACTTCCGTGGCAAGTACAAGGGCCTGAGTTCAATCCCTGTTTCCACAAAAAAAAAAAAAAAAAAAAGAAGGCTGGGTTGAACTGGTACAATTTCAGGACAGCCAGGTTGGCTTCCAGATCATGGGCGTTCTCCTTGGCCTGCATCTCCACATAGTACCCCAGGGTGACCAAGCTCTCAGGATTGTACCTGTCAATACCCTTGAGCAACTTGCCCCCACATTCACTCTCATGTGCTCACACAACGCCGTGACTACTGCCTACTTCCAAGACCAGGAATAGGGTGTATTACAGGTCTTATACACTCCAGTAGACTCTAAAAGAATAAGGCAGTGAAAGATTTACAATGTTTTTGTCATTATAAAAAATAGTTGTGACTTCAGGGACATACCAGGGTACTGAGGCTACTTGGACAATGTCTGTCCTAGAGACCTATTCCAGGCTTCAATATATGAGGTTCTTCTGTTTTAGAATTGATCACCACATGCAATGAATAGACTGACTAAACCTTGTTTGGAGACCTAGATGTGTGCTTGACTCTACGTGTGTTACAATGGAGTAGTGTCCTTTAAATATATGCTAAGAGTGCCAGTGATGGGCTAAAATTGGCAGCTTTCACTCAGAATACAAACATTCTCTCTATTTTGAAATATTTGAGGGTTTTTTCAGTCTTCAAAATTAAAATCTAAATGTTGAGAACCAGGAAGACAGGGAGAAAATACACTATTTTATTTTAGTATTTTCCCATTTAATATTGAAACTATTGATAGTTATTAATATTGTCTTATGGATGAATATTGCAAGCTTTGTAGAAATTAAATAATTTATCTAAGGTTAAATACCAGATGAATGAAATTCTAAAGATAAGACATTTATATAAAGTACGTATCTTTATTTGCTATATACTAACATTGCCAAACATATAGGCCAAGACTTGGAATTGAGCAAGAGTGATTCAAAAGCTTTCATACAGCAGAAGTTTAGGAATTAGCTGCAGAGTTTGGGGAATTTTCTGGTTCTATAAATGTATAGGACGTAACTATCTTTCTCTGCCTAAATTATCTTTTGGTGGGCCAGGGATACATCTTAGATGTACAGTGCTTGCCTGGCCAGCACAAGGTATGCCTGGTATGCACAATAAATAAATAAATAATCAATCTTTTGTTCCTTCGAAGTAGATATCAAGATATAAGTAAAGTACAGTAAGGCAGATTATTTTTATCTGTAGATACTCAAATAGCGTACTATAGATATACTTGATTTCTGCTCTGTGAAAAATATGCCTAAATATTTCATTTTATCATTCCATACAAAATAGCAGCAAATTGTAGCCTGATATCCAATTCCAACTTGCATCTTGTTTTATTTATTTATTTTTTCTTGGTAGTGAGCATTGAAGAGGATTTCAAAAAATAGAAACATATTCCTTCCAAAACTGTTATATGGATTTAATACAGTCCCAATCAATATGCCCTTAACATACTTCACAGATCTAGAGAAAACATTCCTAAAATTTGTTTGAAACCAGATGAGACCTAGAACAGCAAAAATAATCTTGGCCAACAAGGGAAAGACAGGAGACATCACAATTCCTGACTTGAAATTGTACTATAAGATACTGCAGAAAATCAGCATGGTCCTCGCCAAAAAACAGACCCAAGGATCAATGGAACAGATTAGAAGATGTAGACACAACTAAAAGCACACTCAAATATCTTATCTTTGACAAAGGTGCCAATGTATATGCTGGAAGAAAGATAACATCTTTAATAAATGGTGCTGGAAAACTGGCTCTCCACAAGTTGAAAATTAAAACTAGATCCAAATCTATCACCATGCATGAAACTAAAGTCAACGTGGATTAAAGACCTAAATCTTAAAATAGAAACACTAAATATACTAGAAGAGAAAGTAGGTAGGAATCTTGAAGACATAGAGTTAGGCAGACAGTTCATGAACAAGAGCTAAAATGCACGGGAAATACTTCAAGGAATCAATAATTGGGATCTCACATTGTTAAAAAGATTTTGTACATTAAAAGAAATAATCGACAGACTAAACAAAACTGGTGAATTTGGAAAAATGTTTAGAAAACTGCCCCTCAAAGAACTTCTGTCTAGAAGTTCTTTAAAAAAATCTTTAAAAAAGTCAAGACCCCCAAGTTCAAAGATCTAATCAAACAAATGGGGATTTGAGATGAACCCATACTTCTCAGATGAAGAAATACAAATGGACATAAATATGTAAAAAATGTTCTCCATTATTGGTCATATGAAAGATGCAAATTAAAACAACACTGAGCTTTATCTTACCCCAGAAGAAAATGGCTCTCATCAACCAATAACAAACGCTGGAGAGGCTGTGGGGAAAAGGTTCCTTTCCCCACTTTTGGTGGGAGTATAGGTTGGTATGAGCACTATGGGAATCAGTTCTGAGTTTCCTTAAAAAGCTAGAATTAGGAGTACAATCCAAGACAGTTATTCCTTTCTGAATATTTTCTCAGAAGAAATGAAAACATCATACCACAGTTATATATGGGCACCCATATTTATGTAGCACAATTTGTAATAGCTAAATCCTGAGAAAACCCCAAATGCCCATCATGGATAAAAAATGGAATGGATAAAAAGACGTAATTTTTTATAGAAAGTCATGTCAAGTGCAGAAACCTGTGGATGGAGGTTCATTAGGGCCAGAAATGGGTTCACTAAGGCCAGAAAAATAAAGAAGCTTAAAGAGAAGCCAAACAGACAAAAGTAGATTAAAATACTAGTAGTTAAAAATGCAAGAGTGGCCATAGAGATAGTTCAGTAGAATAAGTGCTTGCCTTGCAAGCTCAAGGGCCTGAGTTCAATTCCTGGTTCTGAAAAAAAAAAAAAAAAAAAAAAAAGCAACAGAGTCTCAAGAACTACAAATGGTTATAGAGTTATACAGAGGTATTAAAAATGTTTTTTCCCCCTTGACTCTTGTGTTTACCTTACTTTTTAAGGCCACCACAAAAGACTTAACTGAGAGTACTACTCTAAAATCCAGTCCTGAGCAGGAAAAGGACAGTGAAACAAAGATATCACCTATCAAGGTTAAAGCCTCTACTTTTGCTCAATTCGATAAAAAGAAAATTCTTTTAAATTGTGTGCAGCTAGTTCGGAGTGGTCTGGCACTGCCAGGGGGAGGGGGCAGATCCAGCACAGGGAGGGCCCTCTCTATGGTCCTAGGTAGACTCAGCTGGTATTTCCAGGCTGTTAATAGGGTGGATATGACTGCAGCACACTCTGGCTCTTCCTGCTACTCCTGCCCCTGGCACTGCCTTCTGCATTTTTGGCACCAGAGGTTCACTCGGTGCAAACAGCACCTGCACTGGAAATTCTGGCAGAAAACAGGACATCCAGCAGATGTGCAGAGCAAGAACAACATCTGGGGCACTGAGAAAAACTTCCAGTTGTCTCCACGGTGAAGCCCACCCATAGGCAGGCCACACCCATTACGCTGCCGTGGCAGTGGCTGCAGAGGCAGGGATCATCGCTCCCCCTGGGAGGTGGGGTAGAAGCACAGGAGATGGAGCCCATTCCTAAGACAGGGCAATGAAGCTCTGCTAGCAGCTCATCCCACCCAGAGGCCACAGAGCTGAAAGCTTCAGCCAGAGACTGCACGGAGATCTCCAGATTTTGCCTGATGTCATTGATTTGGACTTAAAAAAAAAAAAGGAAAAAATAGTCAAGGTTTTAATTCAATTATTCAGAACATTGCTTAAATCACTGAAGATTTTTCTGTTGCTCAATTGGTCATTCTTTCCTTGACCTAATTAATAAATTTATAAATAATGAAAGGGGATTCAGTTTTCTGATATATATTGGGTTGAAAAATAGGAATTAACGAAAAAAAATTTAAAGGGCTTTTGCACACACATGTGGATGGGTTCCAGGTGTGGCAGCTACAGGTCCACAGTAGCAGAGGTGCTAGATTCCTGACCTGGTGGGATGCAAAAGGCCATTCCTCCTCACAGAGAGAAGGGCCCTTCCAGGGAATTTCTGCCTTGCAGGGAATAAAGCCCTACAGAGAATAGAGAGGGCTTTGTCTCCCTCGCCATTGCAATTGACAGTAAAAGAAAAGCTTTACATTTTTCCCTCAAAGTGATTGATTTAAAAGACTGCCTCCATCCTAAAGATAATGAATATTTTGCCTTTAGTTAAAAAAAATCATATTTCCTAATCTTTAAGATAACGTGGATATTTTAAAAGGTTACTTAAAAAATCATTATTCTCATAAATGGAAACTTGGCTCCTTGTCTCAAAATATGTGTTTTTCAGTGGTAACTTTGGTCTTTAAGAGTTATAGTCTAAGGTCTCCTTATTTTACGTTGTTCAGCTAATAAAACTGTCTTGCTTTAATTGCTGTTTTCTTCTTGACATCATGCATAGGATATGCTGCTGATTTGAGAAGTTTTACAGCTCTTTGGTGTTCACATGATTTCTAGTAAGGTTGACTGCCTGCTTTACAGTCCTAAATTTAATTGGTTTAGAAAAGTTTTGGTAGTTCATGAATAAGTATAAAGCTTTAGAGTCTGTTCTGAAAACAATGGGGTTTAAACGGTCACTTGATTTAGATATCCTCTTTAAATAATGACAGGTCTGGTGGTAGCTTCCAAAGGGGTACAAGCTATGACAACTTCTTCATATTTGGGTCAACTTATACAAAAAAGACAAATCACTTCAACCTGTTCATATCTAGATTAATCACTTTGCAACACTAATTGACTTTCAGACTTTATTTGGTACTATTAATTGGCTCTGCCCAGGTTTGGGCTAAATTCTTTGGCATTAGTGTCATTATCTTTTAGACAATTTAATTCAATTTGCTTCTGCTTTCACAGATGGGTGATCTTAGGATAAGGGAAGCTATTTGATGGCTTCGTCTTCCAAAATACACGGTACAGATTTCTCACTATCTGAGCTAAATTCAATTAAAAAACAAAAAGAAGGACTCTTTCCCTACAAAATTCACACCTTGTAATAGACTTGACTTGGCAATATATACTGTTATATTTTTAAATTCTACAAAAGATGGAAGCACAACATTAGAAAAACAATTCTATTAGGGAAAGCAAAAAGCTGTTCTTGGGGAGAAGATATGCTTGTGTTTTACTAGAGCATGCTACTTGACTGTCTCATGAAGCCAGATCTGGAGAAGAACTTGACAGCAGTGAGGCTGGATCCAACCTGGGGGCTGTTGAGGGCAATGACCTAGAATGCTCAGGAGATGATGGTGACAAAAGTGGGAATCAAAGGTCTGAGTAGGTGGATGGAGTATAAGGAGATAATTGAGCTAAACACTACTGTAAGACAAAATAAAATATAGAAATTTTATTTTAATTGTAGATAAAAGGTTCTATTCTTTCTAAATTTTTCTGATGAGAGAGCTTTCCTAATTCATTGTACTCTGATTTTGTAAAGATGTTTGTTTGTTCGGTGTACTTGTTGCTTGTTAGTCTGTCAACAACGGTTCTGTTTTTATTTGAGTTCAATAGTTTTTGTCTTTTCTTTCACAATTTTAGATTATTTGTTCATAATCTAATTTGGGTTTCAGACTTAAAAGCATGCTTCCACATGTGTTATCAGCTAGTTTAAATAGTATAAAAATTTATTTATTCACAGGTCATCAATAAATTTAAGATAATTAACCAAAATTCCTTAGGGTGGGGAGAGATTATTGGACAGGAATCCAGTTGGTGGATAGAGGAGTGGCCACACTCCATTCATTAACTCTGATCGTGATAGTCTTTTGAGAGCTACCACCACTGAATTGTTCATGGTCAAGCTATACAGCTTTACAGAAAAATATAGAATAAGGTTTTCTCATAAAAGATGCTTTCGGTACAACACTAAGTGAAGAAATGAAGAATTTCATGTTTATAACAATTATTAACCTTTTGGTATATTAAATATTTATAGATCGAGCTGTACAGGCCTTTAAAAATGTAAAACAAATATTGCTTATGGTGACTAGACTTTTCTTTCAGATTCAGAGTTCTACCTTTAAACAAAAAATTGTGTTATATATCCATCAGGGGCCAACTAGTTAGGTAGAACTTTCTTATGTATCAAGTAGAGATGACTGGATAAAAGGACTATGTTAAGGAGCTGGGGAGATAGCTCAGTAGAATAAGCACTTTCCTGGCAAGAACAAGGCCCTGAGTTCATTTCCCTATACTGAAAACAAAAACGGGTTATGTTATATCAAAATGAAAATCAAGTAATGTAAAAGTTGTGATCATGGTTATCATGCTGCAATGTTATATATGGTTTTGATTTCTAAATAAAAATATGTAACTGCTGTTTGTTAACATTTTATAGGTATTGAAGCATTATAATATCCATGGTTATTAGAAAATAACAGTTATATTTTATGTTTTAAGGTGTTAGGTATAAGTAATATAAAGCTTACTGCCTCTATTACAATGTAATATTATTAACTTCATTTCTGGATTTTAACAACCAAAGTTTGGAGACTAAAAAATAGATAGATGGGTTAAGAGGATAGGCAATATTTTGGCCTGAGCTCTCTGAGGTCAGTGAGGACCCAAGATATAAGAGAACATCTGCTGTGACACCCTATTATTTGGCTGAGTCTCTGATTTTCTGATCATGGAGATTATGTGGTGACAAAAGCAAGTGATTCAACAACGTATAGTATGCCTAGGGAGAGTCCCCAAGAGAAAAATAGTTCTCAAGCTTTCATAGAGAACAACCTAGTAAAGCAATAGTTGTGACTCATCCGGATGGTTGACACTGACAGAATAACTAAGAGGTGCTGTGCTTGGTTCCAATGTAAATCCTGAGGAGATTCAATTGAACTTGATTGATAACCAGAAGTTAATTTTATTAACTATACACAGGTATGAAAAAATCTTTGGACTGAAAATTTGTATCTCAATCAAGTAAGTTCATAGAGAATGAGGAGGGCTTTTACAAAGGTTCATCACTCCCAGTACAAAATAGAATAGACAGAGATGTAGCGGGTGGCTGAACCTGTAAACTGCTCATGTTTGGGGACAAGACAAGGCCAAAATCCCTAAAGCAGTCAAGCTACCTCACCTTTGAGAAAAAACATCTTGCCTGGAAAATTTCAGTCATTAGTTGCTAGGCAACTTTGTGTTTTGTGATGCTAACTTTGCAAAAGTATACATAACCACCCCTGCTGTTGTTGTTTAGTTCTCCTTCCATCAAGAGAGAGAAGACCTCCCTTGACTTCATTCTTGATCTTATCTATATTTTCCTCATCCTACCACCACTCCTAAGATCATGGAGAGTTCCAATAAGTTGTGAAAGACTTTGTATTCAACTATGTTACTGTTTTCCATTCTTTCAGAGTAAAGATTTTTTTTGGGGGGGGGGCAGAACCGGGGATTGAACTCAGGCCCTTGCACTTGCCAGGGAAGTGCTTATTCCACTGAGCCATCTCCCCGGCTCCTGAGTAAAGATTTTTAAAGTAGGTATTGATGATTTGAAGATCCATAGAATCTGTGTTGATTTTGGCCTTTTCATTCCTTATTGAATGATTTTGTAGTTTTCTTTTTTGATAAGATGGTCCAGAGGTTTATCAATTTTATTTATTCTTTGAAACAACTCACTCTTAGATTTATTAATTCTTTTTGTTATTTTATTTGTCTCAATTGTGTTAATTTCTGCTCTGCTCTTTATGACTTCCTCCCTTCCTTATGCTTTGGGTTTCACTTGTTATTCTTTTTCTAGAAGGTTGATGTGCAGCTTCAGATTTATTTGTTCTCTTTTTGTTTTCCTGATGAGTGTTCACCATAATTTGCCCTCTAAGGACTGCTTTTATTGCATCCCATTGATTCTGATAAATTGTACTTACATTTTAAAAATTTTAGATATTGTTTAATTTCTCCTTTGATTTCATCTGTGACCCATTGGCTGTTTAGGAGGGTGTTTTTACTTAATTACTATGTGTTTATGAAGGTTTTATGGTCTTTTTTGTCATTAATTTTGAATTTCATGGCACTATGATCAAATAATATTCATGCAATAATTTCAGTGCCTGCTCATTTACTTAAGCATGTTCTATGGATTAGTATGTGGTCTGTTTTAGAGAATGTCTCATATGCAGCTGAGAAGAATGTGTATTCTGATGCTGTTGGTTGAAACACTCTGTAAACATGTACTAAGTTCATTTTTCAAAATTTTGGCCCAGTTCTGTTATTCCTTTGCTGATTCTTCGTCTTGTTCATCTATCTCTTTGTGACAATGGGGTGTTAAGTTCCCCTGTTACAATTGTGTTATTGGTAATTTGATTTTTCATGTCTATTAATATTTATATAGTTGTGTGCTTCCTTATTATATCTTCATCTTGCAGTTTTCCCCTAACAAGTAGTATGTACTGATCTTCTTTATCTCTTTTTATAATTATTTGTTTGAAGTTCATATTGTCTGAAAACAGAAAAGTTACACCTGTTTTTTTTTTTTTTGAGTTCCTGTCATGTGCAGTATTGTTTTCCAGTCTATGAATTTTCTTGTGAATTAAATGTATTTCTTGTATACATTGTATTGCTGGATTTTCTTTCTTCTTCTACTCTGCCAGTGTGTTTCTTCTGATTAGTGAATGGAGGCCATTTACATTACTGGTTATACCTGATACGTATTGGCTTATCTTTGTTATGTTATTTTCCTGCGGCCTGTTCCCTATTTTTCCCCTCTGTTTAATTACTTGCCCTGCTTGCAGGTTTCTTTCTGTTACTGTTCTTGGAATTGTGGTCATTTTTATCTTTTTCTAGAATCTCTTTGAGTACTTTTTAAAGGGTTGGTTTGGTGGTCATGAATTTGTTCAGTTGTTCTTTGTTGTGGAAGAAACTTATTTCTCCATTAATTTTGAAAGATAGCTTTGGAGGAAGTTAGATTAGAAATTCTTTTCTTTCAGAACTTGAAATACTTCACTTCAAGCTATTCTTGTTGCTTTGTGTTGAGAAGTTTACCATGATTCTGATTAACTTTCCTTTATAGGTGATCTGTTTCTTTTGTCTAATAGCTTTTAATATTAATTTCTTGTGATAAATTTCTGAGATCTTGATTATTATATGATGGGATCTATATTTATTTTGCTTAAGGCTAAAATTGGAATTCTGTATCCCTCACTTTTTCATATGTCAGATTCTTTTCTCCTGCTTGGGAAATTTTCTGCTATTACTTCTGCAAGTACTCTTTTGACATTATTTGTGTTTACTCCTGCTTTTTCATGGACACATATCAGTCTTACATTGTTATTTGCATCATCTTGCAGCTGTTGAATTATCATTTCCTGGTACCTTGTTCTTCCATTTCATGATCACTATTGGCAACGCTGTATTCAAGTTTTGAAAGTCTATTTTCAGGTTCATTCAAGAAGTTTTGCCAGTTTTCAATTGAAATTTTAGTTTCGTTGATATCACTTGATTGTATTTCATTTTTTCTAATTGTCTTATATTGTTCATTCAAGATTTCCATAATTTTTCTATGCTCCCCCTTTTTTTAAAAAAAAATCTATGTCTTCTTTACATGTTCTCAGCAATTCTTTCATTATGGTTGTCATTTTTTAATCTGATAGATTATTTCTGATCTCATTTACTCTATCACCTCCTAGAATTGTTCCTTTACTTCAATTGTCATTTCAGAAAGTTCAGGTACATAAATTCCAAGTTTTTATATGTAGTTGTCTTCTACACTTGTTCTGGGTGGGCTGGAGGCCTGAGATTGCATTTTGTTCCTTTATCTTGATACCATTTATTTCCAAAAGAATTTTTTATTTTGTTTTCTGTGATGATATTCTTGTGAATTTTCGTATTATGTGGCTATGTCACTATTATAAAGCCTCTCTAGGAAAACTCTGCAATTCAGGGATATCTTCTGTGTGTCAGAGAGTCTTGATTTGTGTCTGTCCCAACATCTGACCTTCCCAATTAATTGAGGGTGGGATATTGGTTTCTGCTTGACTCTGTCCTCAGTCTTTAGATGTTGGGCCACTGTGAGGATAATGCCCCCAGAGTGTCCCAATATTGTTAGCTATTAGAAAACAAATGATTATAGAAGATATAACATCCTAGGAATGGTAGTATAATAAGCAATAATGATAGTATCAAACAAAATTTAGAAATTGACAAACTGTGATAACTTGATTTCGTACTTTTTAACTTATGCTTTATTTTTGGGGGGGGGTTTCAGAAAGAGATTTATTTTTTGCACCTGTTTCCTAAGTTTTAGTCCACAAAAGATAAGACAAAAATACACACAGGTACCATTGTACAATGCAATGCCTACTTAATAGTAGTCAGCTATACAATGGAGATCATAAGAAAAACCACAGTTAAAATAGAAAAACTGGGGCCAGGGAGTTGGCTCAGTAGAATAAGCGCTTCTCTGGCAAGTGCAAGGGCCTGCGTTCAATCTCTAGTTCCACCAAAAAAAGAAAAAAAAGAAAAAACTATTTTCCATGTATATTACAATTTTTTTTGAGCTGCTGGGAATCAAACTAAGGCCCTCATGTTGGGGTTAAAAACAGAGTTTTCTCAAAAATCTACTGAAACCAGTTGGATGCCAGTGACTAACATTTTATTCCAGCATTCCAGTGACACCTGAGCTCTTACTGAGTAACAAACACTGACAAAGAACAGCAGGACTCATATACAGGAAGTGGTATCTTAGCTTTCCCCCAGTGTTTGAAAATTTGAAATGTTTTTATTTCTTTAGTTTCTTCTACAAACTTGTTTAAATTTTTATTTTCTCCTTAGTTCTTGGTTTAAGACTTTCTTCATTAAAGGTATCTCCACATTCATCATCTTTAGTCATTTCTTCATATGTAGGGAAAGAAAACACGTATACAATTTTCTACATATTGTTTACCTTCTTTGCCATTCACCTTTATCTCCTTTTCAGATCTTTCTGCCCTCTGTCCAGCATTTCTGGTTTAAAAACTCTCTTATGAACAAAGAAGCTTCTTTATTATTTTCTCATGGTCAATATACATTCATCTTGTTTGGAAATTCAGAACTCTCCTCTTCTTTACCAATTTGATATCACATGCATCATTTTCGAGATGTGTTGTCTCATCTTCTGCTGCTGAATCTTTAATAGGAGAAACAGAGCCATCAATGTCCTTGTATTGGTATCTACAACTACCAAGGTCTTCTTTTTCTAGAACTTCACCAACATTCATTTGTGTCAATGATTCCTTAAGGAGGTGTTCATGCTTCAGTTTTCCAATATAGTTAAAAAAATTCTCTTGGTGCAGCTTGCTTGAATTTTAAGGAAAACTTAACATTTTCCTCTAAGTAATACTTTCTTTCCATCCTCAGATTTTAAAATTAGGAACCTAGGTCCTTTTTCTTTGATTTCTTTTTAATCTATTTGTGACTTTCTAGTGTTTCTCTTTCCTTTTGGTCTTTCTCTTGCTGTTAATTTTAGCTTGTATATCCTCTTTTTACATTTCTTCTTTTCCTTGAATCTTTAAAAAATAGTTTCAAAGTCAATGATCTTGGTTCTATAGATGAGTCAATGAATCTGAATACTCTTGGGTATTTGAACAGATTGCTTCATAGGGTTTCTTTGAGTCCAATCAGGTAAGGAAGGTTGCATTGTGTTTTAAATAAGCTGCTGTCAGATGAATAGCTATCACTTTGATTTTCAATTTCTACAACTGTATTAGATGTCATATAGTTAACAGGATCCATTCTTGATTTATCCACCACTTTTTCTTTGTCTTAGAGTTTCTCCTCCAATTGTCACAGAAAATGTCTTATACTTTAGACCATAGGAGCAAATATAATAGTTATATTAACAGAAACAATCATAGATTAGGAGTTTGTATGCCAAGTGTTTTCCCTTGGCAGAGTGAATTTACCCAAGGTTCCTCTAGATAAGTCAGTTGCCCAGTCCTGGGTACTTCTGCTATGGACAGGGAAAGGTCAGGCACCTGGGTTTCTTTGACCAAGCCAGTTGCCAAGTCCAGGTGCTTTTCATCTTGGCTGCCCTTCCTACAGTGTAGGGAGATAAGCCAGGAAACCAATTTTTCTCAAAATCTGGTATTTTTTATAGTGGTAAATTCCATAATAGTCATTTGGGAGGAATCTAGAAATTTTGCATTATATTAATATAATGGCCTTTGAGATTATAAAAACAATCAAAAGAGATAATGATAAATTTTAAATTGACTTTTATACTACTCATGACAAATTCACAGACCTACTCAATGAATTAGCTATGGGCCCATAGAATCTATTATGAAGGATTTAAAAATTTACTGACAAAATTTGTATAGTATAAAATACAAAAATTCTCCCAAACAACATCATTTTAGAGTATTATTTTCTGCATTATATATTGCCATCTTTCATTTAATGTAATTTCATATTATTTATTTCTTGTATTTTTAAAATAATTTATCTTTTTATCAGCAATAATTAATTTTTAGCTCAGATTCCATTTTGCCAACGCATTTTCAATATTGTTTTGTATTATGCTGAAGTCAATATGAAATAACTTTCCTGCAAAATAACTTGAGTGTGAAAGATTACAAGATTCTTGAAAAATTAAGCAAGTGGTGACAATTTGTTCAGAATTCTCAGTACATCTGTAAGTGCCAAGTGAGTAAATATGCTAATGTAGATACAAGAAAAAAATGTAAATGTACAGTTTCTCTTTGGAGAGAAGGTAGCAAAATAAGCATTTTTTTTTTTTTTTGGCAGTACTGGGGATTGAACTCAAGACCCTGTGCTTGCCAGGCAAGCACTTATTCTACTGAGCTATCTCCCAGCCCTGGAAATATTATTTCTTCAAGTGGCAGTTTGTACATCCTTCAGAAAACAAAATCTACTGTACAAAACATTGTTTGTAGTCAGATGCAAAATGCTGACACATAGCATTGTGAGGTTTCCTAGTTTATGCACAGCAAAAAAGATGTCTTATTCTGAAGGCAAAAATCTCAAGTGAATCGCACATGAGATATGATGGGAGGTAACTGGTGTGTCAGGTGGAGCTGTTGAGAAACACGAAATTCCAATAAATACCAGGGGTAGACAAAATCTCAACTTGGACATATTTTCCCTCTTAAGAGTCTCTATTTTCCCTCATATTGTTCCTATGTTTTAATGTGTCCTTGATAAAGTATATGCTGACCAAATTATCACCAAAGCAACAATGTTGGGAGGCAGAGCCACTGAGAGCCCTGAGGCTCCACAATCTGGGACTTCCAACCTTCCAGAACTGTGAGCCAATGAGTGTCTCTTTATTATTTATTGCCTAGTCTCAGGTACTTTCTTACAGTAGCAAAGGATGGAGTAAGAAAAGTGCCATTTAACTTATTTGTTGAGATCAAATCTTAGCACCAAAGAGTTAAAATGAAAGAATAAAGCTTAGAGGTCACACTGATCGTGTTCTTTGTCTCTGAACATAAAATTAATTAAATGCATGAAATTTGTTTACTAAAACTATCTGAAATGTAGTATTTACTTATGAAAATCCCTTAGTTCCAAATGAGGAGTCACATCTAATATAGTGCAGGGCATAGTAAAAAAAAATCCAGAAAAAGAACGGGTTAATATGCTTTCCAAACTAAAATATATAACATCATAATTAAAATTACATTTTAGCCACAGTGTCTGTCTCAAGGGATTTCATCTTTCTACTTAGTTGCTATTGAATGTTGTATACTGAGACAAAATATAAAAAAATATAAAAAAGAAGCTAATTTTTGGGCTTAGGACTTTGCAAGCATTCATTTGAAATACAGAATGATTTATAACTGGCTAATTATTCTCCTACTATCCCACGGAGTTCTGAGACTGTAGGTTGAAACCGAGAAAGGGAAATTTAAGGCACTTCCTGACTTAGGAAAATATTGGGTTACAAGAACAGTCTTGTAGGAAAAGTGAGTGACAGAAGCACAATCACCAGGGACATACAAAAGTCAACAGCGCTAAAATATTAGGAGGTTTATTTTAGGAAGCAATTTTCCCCTGCTGGAGTGCTTTTGCGGACCGGATTGCTTGCTTGATCTTTCTTCCTTGCAATTGTTCTTTTCCGAGCCTAAATTTGAATATGTGAAGCAAAATCTTTAACATTTGAGATTATATTTTTGATTTTGGGTTGCCTGACTCTTAGGATCACCCAAGAAAAATATGGAAACAATTTTAATATGATTAGTTTTAAAGAATACATCATTTCCCTGGTGCTTACCATCCATTAAAATGACAAAATAACACATAATAATCTGTTCCCAAACACAGAAAACATTATAGTATGGAACACAAATGTTAGAGTAAATGGCTCTATACTGGGAACTTTTCAGATACTGTATGAGTTCATGAAGGCAATTATGCCTTAAATTCTGGAAAGACACAACTGGTGTTGGTCATGGTTAGTGTTAGTGATTTCCTGTGGTGTGGTGTTTATGATAGTAGCATAAACTCAGCATGAAGTACATTTGCCTGGGGGCAGTTGTAACTTAAGTGCTTGCTTTTTTGACATTTGTTCATATTCTTCAGGAAGAAAATGTATTTCTGTTGGTCTGTTTGATCAGTCTTTACTAAAACACAGAAAGAAAAAAAAAGGCATGTGGAACTCGTATGGCTTAAAAATGAATGTAACAAATATACTTGCTACAGAAGGCAGAATCCTGCTGGCTTTGGACAAAGTGGCCTATTACTTTGTACAACATATTCCTAATGCTGAGATCCTTTTTCTTAAGAGGTGATATTCTCTAAATTGATGTTTCTTTCTCTTCAGTCAAGAAATCATGAAACACACACACACACACACACACACACACACACACACACACTGTAATGCAAAATTCAAAGAAATTGATAATTTTCTTACTATTGTAGGATAAAGAAACTTTTAAGGTTCATCTGTATTTTAAGGTCCATACGCATAGCCATTGAATAGAAGCCTGCACTGCAAGAACAATTGTTGCATCTGCTTGAGTTATGCCGTTACAACTTTTTAAATTTATTTTTTAAGAGAGTATAAATTATAATTAAAAGAGAAAAAATTACAAATTTGATACAGAATTTCACTCAACAAAGTAATATGAATTTCATAGTACTCATTGTAATACATAGTGTTATCTTCCAACCAGTTATTCATATTGCCAGATATATGCATATAAAATTGGAAGAAGAAAGAAAATAAAAAAGAAATTAAGAAGAGAAAGGTACAAATAATGGAAAAAAGGAGATGGAACAAATTAAAGTATTAACTGCTTTCTCTAAACCAGCAGAAATGCACAGTACAGTTGTCAATTTATTCAACGAGCAATAGTAAGCTTCACTGTTCATGATGTAAAATCTTAGATTTTTGTAATGAAACTTTACCTTTCATACTGATGTCTTTTTCAAATAAATCATTTGCTTATTAGGACAGTACCTGGAAGATGTGACGTTTCCTTAATACGGCAGAGGCTTAACCAGTTAGCATCCATTGGCACAGTCTCTGCCTTTGACAATCTGAGCATATGAAACAGATAGGAGTTTAGGGGCCCCTCACTCTGTTCTACTCAGTTACAGTTGGCTTGAGGGTTGTCTGAATCCTGACAGGTCTGCTTTGCTTATACATCTGAAAGTACTGTCAATTCACACAAACACACATCTAAAATTGAGTGGAATATTGCTGCATTCACGTCTAAAACAAACACTCCACTTGTCCAAAGTTTTATATTCTGGAGTGCAGAGCTGGAAGGCAAGACAGCCGCGCCCACCCCCTATCGCTTTGCCCTGAAAATGATTTCACACACTTTGTTTGGATATTTCTGAGTTTCGCATACCGAGAATTGTAAAGGAGACATTTGGTGATATCAAATGTCACTCTTTATTTACATATACATTGTCTAATCTCAAATTGGATGAAAACACATTAATTTCTGTGGATCTTTTCTTTGGCAAAGTTGCATGCACTACACAGCATAGTGGAGCTTTAAATAAGCTCTGTGGCATACGTACAATCTCTGTACTTAAAAGATTATGCTTTGTAAATCTTTTGATGGGGGCCAAAATTAAATAATGATGAATTATTCAGTGACAAGCCAAAGTGTTCAAGTGTAGATTGGTTCATAGTGCTATTTGCTAAAGTTAAGCAAATAAAAAAGGTTTGGCAGTGTGCCGCTTCCCTCTGTTTATGGCTTGGGACCTTTCAGCACTCTGATCATGCCCTTGCCTTCTGTAGTCACCAGGCGCAAGTCTTAGGGTAGCTGTGCAGCAAACGTGGCATCATCTTAGAAACTGTATTTAGTTCTTTTGGACTGAACCCAGGGAAATCCCTGGGAAATAACAGAGTAGTGTTGTTTGTATACAAGAAGGAGACTTATTTATAACAGCTTTAAAGTACTTAATCCATTTTGTAAAGAATAATTAAGTTAAATAAATACCAAATTGTAAAACTAAATAATAAATACAGAACAGATTTAGTGCTAGCAGCATAACATGCTTGTAGTCTGACTTGGGCTAAACTTGCTGTTGGCCAATATTTGTCAAACATGGCTCCGTAAGTAGAAGGAAGCACAAGGGCTGAATTTACTTCTTAGCTGTGTGGATCTGGGCAGTTTGCTTAGGTTTTCTGCATCTTACTGAGCAATCATTTCTTTTGTTTTTAATAAACAAACAAAAAGACACACAACGATCCTGCTAACAGTTTTCTCTATCAGCACTGCCACTTTTCTGTAAACCTCTGGTCAGGGTATAAGCTATCATGTCCTTTTTTGATAATGTGTCTTTTGTGAGTGTCATTGTCCTACTTGCAGAACAATTTAAAAGTGGTTTGTCTGTTCCCTTCCAACTCTCCTTCATGATCTCTATTCTTTGATTTTTTTTATTCTTTGCCAATACTTAGAATCCACTATCTACATTACTTTCTCAAGCCTATTTCTGAATATCTGTATTTAAGCTCTTTCTGTAATACACCTGAGCTTGAGGCTTTTCTGTCCCATTCATACACTTACTGCTGAATTCAATTAATATTTTATCGAAGGCTTACTCTGTGCAAAATTTTGTATGAAGAGCTATAAAAGTTATAAATAAGCATGAGTCGTGGTTTCTACTTCAAAGACTCTTAAGTTAGAAGGACTGAAAATATATTTTCTAAAAAAAATTGAGAAATAAGATTTGACAAAATTTAGACAATTATTTAACATAATGCCAATAGTGGAGATACCTAATGCCTATTTTGAGTTTGTTATCTGCTTATACTTTTTAATAAAGCTTTCGATATATTCACTGACTTAATTCCACATTTAACCCTTTGGCCTGAAGAGATTGGAACTATTATAACATTCCGTTTCAGATGAAGAAACTGAGGCAGAGAGGCTTCTAAAGTAAAATAGCTAACGAGCAGCGGAGCACCCCTTAGGAAGAGTCACTGTGTCCAGATGTGGTCACACTCTTGGCTTTCCAGGGCCCCCACAGGCATCCAGACAGTGCCATGCCAAGGTGAATTAACTTAGTATCCATTTATTGAGGCTTTTCCTTTAGCTGCAATAAGAGAAAAAGCGCATAATTACAACTGGGTTGCTCAGGTAACATATCTTGCAAAGAGGAACTATTGAAAAATTACTGAAAGAACAGATGGATTTTTTAAGCTAGTATTCAATTTTCCTGAAAATAAAAATGATATAAGCACATCCCAGAAATGTTAGAAAACACTACAAAATGCATAGAATAAAATAAACATCACTCATAATATCTAATCCCGGAGTTAGTAACAGTTAACATTTTGGTATGCATCCTCTGGGGGAGAGTACGGGTAATTGCTCTTCTTCGTGCTACGATGTATTTTTTAAACATTTCCAATGTGAAGAATTATGTTTACAATATGAAAAAGGAAAAAAAAATGGCACAATACTTCAAAATATATATTTTTTGTCTGTGAATTTCCCTCTTAGAAAGATTTCTTTAGGGAGAAATCAGGAATGGATAGAATATAAATTTTGTGTGTGTGTATGTGTGTGTGTGTGTGTGTGTGTGTGTGTATGATTTTTTAAAAAATATAAATGTTTTCTGCAAACTTTCTGGTACAATATTCACCTGTTACTGCCTAGTTTTCTCTAACCGAATGGCAACATATACATTTTAGGTAATGCGATGTGTCAGACATTTCAGTGCAGCGGCAGAGACACTCTCTGCAAAAGCTGCCCTTCCCTCTCTGATCCGGAGCTCTGTCTGGGCAGCGGTCACCCAGACTGGGCTCCATTTCTGCTCTCATCACATAGAATTGGGCTTAAATAATAACCATGGCTTACAGAGCTGTCTCGGCTGGACTTCTGGCGCTGACTCCCCTGCACCATCTTTCCTCATTCTCTGTCAGGAAAGAGCGGAGTATGCCACGGCCCTGCGGGAGGACAGTGGCGCACGGTGGGAAGAGCAGGCTCTGCTTCACGGTGTCAAAGGCTGTCATGAAGCGTCTGCGCTGAGCCTCAGCAAGTGGTCACTTTGGTCACAATTCATAGTGGGGTGGGGATGCATGCGTGAAGCATGCGCTTAATGACCACAGGTGGTTTCCAAATTTTATTCTTCAGGATTAAAGGAAAACATTTACCACGTTCATCTTGAATTATAAAAGCAACACATCCCTTATATACAATATCTGGCAAACAGTGTTGATCTAAGAATCAAATAATATTTTTTCTTGCTCAGCATTCTTCTTTTTCTCCCAGCAAACTCTGTCTCTTCCGTTCTCCAAGTGTCCTTGATCAGTAATTGGCCTCTATTTTTCCACCCTCATCTTTATATTTGATTTAAATGTATATAAGCCCAAATATTTCTACATTCATGTATAATTTTCTTTTAATTCTAAAAACACAAACAAATCCAAAGCAGACTACAGAGTATTAAGTAAATGATGGGTTCATTTAAAACTGAAACACACTATTGTAAGTGAAAAAGTGAACATTCTTGTTCACAACCGATTTTATATTTTCCTAAGGATTTTTTAAACTAGCATAAAATAGACATGGAAACAAGAGGTTAAAGGATATTTGTGATTTCAAGAAATAAAATTGCACCACAGAAAGATAAGGTTGGTTTCACATTTATTCCAGTAATGTCAGGGCAGCTATTGTTTCTACTGTGCCAAATTAAATATCACTACTTAATTGTTGGTTTCATTGTACAAGTTCTTCAAGTCAGCTAATTTCCTTTTCATTTGAATGTAGTATCTTATAATTACCATTCTTTTTTATTTCAGATAATCTTTGTTATCATTTTATTGACAATGTATTTTGAATTTAAGTAACATTTCAAAAATGTTTAGTCAAACTTAGCTTCTTAGACATTTATATGCGATATTTCTTTTCACTGCCATTCAAATATTTTTTTTGGGGGGGTTCTATTTATGTCTTAGTTGGCCATCTTCATTTTCCTCATTATTTGGCCTTAATTTAGGTCTGATATTTGCCTGTAAAGAGGGCAAGTGGATTGTTTTGAGAGTCCTGTGAACTTTCTGGGTGATGGGGGAAGGTTCCCCTCAGATACCAAACTGTCAGGCTTCCCTGATCAGACTGAGAAACATGCCTGAGAAATGTGAGGCAGGCATGTAGAAGTGTGCAGGGCTAGCACCTCTGTTTCTTCTCTATTTCAGAAGAAATTCAGGTCATATACAAAATCATCAAAGCAGTAAAGCATGAGGCATATTGAGACTAAAGTCCAGGTTGCCAAGAGGAGCTAATAAAATGATGAGCTGAAGTTGAAGCCAGATGTAGAGCATCTCGAGGATAAGAGAAAAATGGAAAGCAGCATTTACGCTGTGGATTACAGCTTTAAAGAAACTCTGATATACCCTATTCACTTATTCTTACAATGACTCAGAAATAGATGTTATCTTTACTTTCCAGACAAACCTGAGAAATTTTATGTTCTCTGCTTAGAGCATTGAAGTTGCAGGTAAGGAGATGGGATTTAATCCTGTGCTTTTGGGTTCCAAAGCCCATGCTCATCCTCTGTACTCTCCTGGCTGACAGAACTCCGTGATCAATCACTTTGTTTGTGGCACAATCCGCTGTTAGTAGGCACGCTGGACTATAGAAGAAAGATTCCTGTTTGTTTAGGCTGCTGCAACAAATTACTGCAGGCTGGGAACTTATGAGAAACTGCAATTGTTACAGTTTTGGAACTTGAGAAATCTAAGGTGTGTTCAATAAGGGGAGGACTTGTTCTACTCGTGCAGCCTTGCTTGATGGGAGGGACAAACTCTGTAAATCTTTTCTTGTGTGGGGGTTCCAATCCCATGAAAAAGAGTGCAACACACATGACCTATGTGCCCCTTGAAGGCTGATTTCTTAGCACTATCTCTCTAGAAATAAGTTTCAGCAGGATTTCGGAGACACAGGCTATACTAGTCCTAAAGAAGATGCTTCGTTCTTTCTAATCCAGCTGTTCCAAGTAACTACACATAACATTAACATGGTGATGTGCTCGAACTATTATTGCACTTTCTATCTTAACTGTTTTGTATTTAAATCTTATAGTCTCAATGATTTTGCAAGACAGTATGGGGATTACTTTTTTTTTTGACACTGTACTTTCCACAGCTTGTTGTAGACCTGCTCTTCTTTGCCTAAATACAGGCGATGCTCAGTGGCTACTGATGGTAACAATGATTTCAATGAGCTTAGCAACATAACAGATCAGAAAGCAGAGGGACACAGAGTACTTCTTTGTGGCAAAAGAACGTAACTTAGAGAATATGTAGCCTGGAAAAAACTTGCACCATTTTGAAACTGGGTATTGAACTCAGGCCCTTGCACTTGCCAGGTAAGCATTTATTTTACTGAGCTATCTCCCCAGTCCTTTTTCTGTTACTTAGAACACTCATAGTTTCCCAGGGTAGAAAAGGTGACTCAGAATGTTGTCCAGGCTGTACAAATTCAATGGGGTTAATCTTTGTTTTTACCTGTATTGAGGATATTACCACACTGGGGAAAGAGACTACATCAGAAGAAAAGGGCGTTTCATTGTTTATGTCATCTTTTGCACTACATCTAAATCTAAAAGACAGCCTGAGACAAATGGTGAAGGAAGACACCATGCATTTCTGTAGGCAACTGAACTTCCAAGCAGAATAAACTTTTTGATATGTCACTCATGATTTTCTAGACCTTCTAAAAATCTTGTGCTGTGGGTCAAGACAGAAATATGTTTTGCTAGATGCTTTAACTTTTTGTTTTTAGACCTGTAACCATCTTAATGACTCTCAGTAGTGTGTACCAGTGTTTAGCATGGGGAATCTGATGACCAGTAATGGAACAACTATGTGCACACAATGAATAACAGAACTACAGTCATTACCAATATGACTTAATGAGGGTCCCATTCACCCTACTTTTAAGAACATGTAGGCTACTAGCAGCATTCCAATTTTAGAAACATTTATCCTTTTATTTTAGCAACTATAAGCTGTGGATCTTTGTGTTGACTCTGTCACATATTTTAAATTCCGTGATCAAAACCACTGAAATTATAACTTCACTTAGATACAACATATTATGAGTAGGTCCACTAGCAAAATTTTGGGAATCCAAATGTCTTTATCAGTGAAAACACTTTCTGCCTATTGGATTGTGAAAGAATACCTCTTCTAGAGGGTGTTTTGAGTAAAAGCTTGTCTAAAACATAGACAAGCAAGATATATAGTTTTCCTGGAAATCTTTTCCTAGATAGAGAATAAAGTAAGAGTAAAAGCTGCATGACAGAGATATCTATTATTTTTCTGGGGTGATAACTAGGACAGTATTGAAAGCAGCCCACGAGGGAAAAAGTAGCAGTCAGATTATCAAGAGATTGGAGGAAAAAGAAAGCTAGATTGTGGAATATTGATGACCAAATTTCAAGACACATTTTAACTCATAATGTTAGAGACATTGATTGGAGGGGTTTAGAGGAAAATGATAGTCACGACATTATTTCACATTTTGAAGAGTAAACATTTAGATTTGGAATAATTTTAGATATAGGATTGTTGTGATAAAAGTACAGAGAATTGGCAAGTGGTCCATATCCAGTTCCAGTGTTTTTGTTTTAATGTTTTGTCATCACTAATGAGCTAGAATTGATTCATTGTTTTCAAGTAATGTTTATTCACATTTATTAGTTTTTACCTTGTGTCCTTTTTTGTTTGATGTTTACCTTTAGGATCTCTCACATTTTATCATCATATGTCCTTGGGCTTCTCTAGGCAATGAATGCTTCTCAGACTTTCTTTGATTTTGATGATCTTAGAAATTTGAAGAAATGGTCAGATAATTTGGAAAGTGTTTTTAAATCTGGATTTACCAGATGATCATCTTATTGTTAGAAAATTACAGATATTTTTGGAGGAAAATCATAACATAAAAATATTGTTATCATCATATATGAAGACTACATGATACTAACGTGATCTCTCAATTTTGACCTTAAAAGACTGAAGAAGCTTTTGTTAGTTTTCACTCCTGGAAATTTGTTTTCACTTTCATATTCTTTTGCTTGGAATATGAGAATGAAAATTTGTATCTCATACTTAAAGGCTGAGGAGCTGCATGCCTTGAGGAGTGATTACTCACAAAATTATTTCCAATTTTTTCAGGAGAGAGTTAATTCCCATTGAATGAGTTATTTATGCATGGGTATTTATTGTAGCATTTGGGCTATTATCTAATGCTACATGGTTTATTTACACTCAAATTATTCCAGATTAGTACTTGAGAATTGTCAGCTGACTCCTGCCTCCCTTGGGCAATCCTCATTTCATGTATATTGTCTGTGTACAGTTGAGAGTGATGGAAAACTTCCTCGCTTTCTTGTACTACAAGATGGCCCAGACTGCCTTGCATGTTTCCCACCCTAGTACTGTTGTCTGTCATTCTTAAAGAGTCTTAGTTCTTTTATTTGGGAAACCATGGTCTGGTTCCTGGTTCACTCACTGCTGTCGGATCTAATTATGCCAGGGCCATCTCAGCTATCAGAGCAAGGAAATATATGCATGTCATCGGGCATCACTCAATGATGGGGACTGATTGTGAGAAATGTGCTTTTAGATTTCTTTATTGTGAGCAAATATTGTCATACAAACTAAAATGATTGTGATGTCTCTTGGCAATATAATCCTAAAGGGCCACTGTTATGTACATGGTGCATTTTTGAAATGTCATGTCTAACATTGTTGTAGGCAGCTAAATTAGATAGAAATATTATAGGCAGTCAGACAGGACTAGGCCCTCAAGGAGAAAGCACGGAAGACAAGATACGTTGCAACTGTGAGAGGGGCAGATGCTCGGGCTGTGGGCCAGTCCTAGAGACCAAAGATGGAACAAATGCTGACCTCCCTAAAGATAAGCATCCGGGACTGATCATCACCTTGAGGAAGCCAGGAAGAGTCACTAATCCAACTGCTACCAGCTGGCTACAGGATAAACTCCTGTTCTATATTCATGCCCTCTTGCTACGTGATTCACTTCTCCATTCGGTTTTGGATTTAACCAATATTACCTGAGCAATGCTGCTTGCAATCTCATTGATTGATCATAGTTTTGTCCCATTTCATGTCCACCTAAGCAAGTTCCTATGGTTTCCACTTTAAACCAGCCTCACTGCATAGTTTTACTCTATAAAAGTCCCTGAAAGAGACAGCTTCCTGGGGACAATCCATTCGGGGCCCCCTTCTGTCGCTCTCTTGGACAGAAGCTTCCTTTCTCCAATAAATGTATCCTGCTCTTAATCTCCATTTGATCCTAAAATTTATTCTTCAGTTTTAGAGAACACGAACTTGTCCCAGGTACCATTCAGGCTGGGAGTTTCATTTCCCTATATCAGCATGACTATATTTCACATGTTCCTTAAAAAATTCACTTATTTCTTTGCAAAAGAAAATCTTAGTAAAATTTTTTTAGTTGGATAGTTTTATTTTTTAGTTTATTTATCTTTTATTAAAGTTTTGGTACCTAACAATTACATTCATCTTAGAGAATTGGTACATATTCATTTCATATCTTGATTATTTGTAGTTCTTTTCTCCTACCCTTCCTCCCCTGCAATCTAATTCCCATCTCCAGAAAGTCTACCACATGTTTCTTTCTTGTTTTTTTTTTTTTGGGGGGGGGGGAGGGGGGCTGAACCAGGGATTGAATTCAGACCCTTGCGCTTGTTAGGGAAGCTCTCATTCTACTGAGCCATCTCCCCGGCCCCTACTTCATGTTTCCTAACTATTACTCTTTTATTTTTCTCTTGTTTATTTTAATTTTATTATTTTATTATTTATCTTTTTGAAACAGGGCCTGGCTATGCAGTTCAATGGTCTTGAGCTCACTTTGTAACCCAAGTTGGTCTCATACTCACAACGACCCTTCTTCCTCAGCCTCCCAAGGTATTTTGCTCTTTAAATGACTAATGTTTTGCATTTCCCACAGCAATGAAATTATGGGATATTTATCTTTCTGTTTCTGAATTATTTTACTTAGCATTAAGGTGTTAAGATCCATCCATTTTCCTATAAGTGACTCATATTTTCCTCATTATGAAAGATTAATACTCTCTACGCTCATCAACATATGAATGCATGGAGACAATGTGGTATATACACATAGATCACATTAGTTACTGTGTTTAAAATGAACCATAAAAGGCAGGAAGACCAGCGGAGGGGCTATAATCATTATCCAGGAAAGAGATGGCTAGTGTTTGGAGCAGGTGATGATGATGAGGATTAATGTTATTAGCCAGACACAATGTGACCAACTTTTCATTTATTGCCCACCTTTAAGTATCTACCTTTTACATAGTCTCTTCTACACTTCTGCAAACAACCTGTCCTCCAAACATTGAACTCAGATGGATAAATAAAATAAAACTATTTTTTCTCTCTCTCTCTCTCTCTCTCTCTCTCTCTCTCTCTCTCTCTCTCTCTCTCTCTCTCTCTCTCTCTTTCTCTCTTTCCCTCCCTCTTCCTTTCATCTTTTGATGATAGTACTTTGAATTTTATCTTTATTTTCCTTCAGCTAATGATAGCCGTTTTGTGTATGGTCTAAGATATCTGGATGAAAAAAATCTTTAAAACTTGTGACCACTCTTCTACAACAAACATTGCTTACATATTTAGTACATGTATGTACATTAAGAGCATACATGTGTCATATTTTCAGAACCCATTTGACAGGTAATATTCATAGACTCTAACTGATGCTAGCATTTATTGAGGGTGAACCATGCATTTAATAGTTTCTTTCTCTTCATCTCGCAAGAACTGTAAGAAAGCAGAAGGATTATACATTCCTTAGCAGTTATGGTCAAGTTTTTTTAAATTCATTTATTATGAAGAATAGATTGAGACAATGAATTTGTCATATATTATTATGTTACACCAAAAACTCCAGTTAGTGTTTACACATGGGACCTGAAAACCCGTGGATTGAACTGATAACGTGGAGTAGCTGCTAAGATCTGGTACTTTTTATTGGCTTCAAAGGAGCTGGATCAAAAAGAAATGCTGAAATAGGGGACTTCGCATGTTAATATCCTTTGGAGGAACCAGGGACATAGACTACAGTTCATAGATAGAGCCTCAAAAGCATATTTTAAAAAAAAAATCTATGTAACTTCTACCCCTGTTTAAATATAACATGGATCTAAGTGACACAAAGAATGTGTATGCTTTTCCCATTGCACACATACAGCTATTAATATTCTCAATTCTTCGAGATTCCAGAGCTTTTTTCTGTAAAATGGTGTGAAGTAAAAAGAATATTAAATACTCCGCTTGTCAACACAATTACAATTGAAAATCTTTGACACATAATTTCATTTAAAAATTGCAATAGCCTCATTGTATTGATAAATAGATACTATTTCCAGTAACAGTAATTATTATTTGTAATTTAGGTAAATAAGTAATTTGTCTCAAATTGACCAGTTAACCAATAAGTAAAAGGCCAGAATTAGAACCCCAATTTTCTAAGTTGCAGTCTGAAACATTCCCCACTAAACTGTTCTGTTATATTCAAAACAATTATGAATGTGCCACATAATCATTGCAACTGAACTTCAAATTTCTCATCTGCAGAATGGGTTTATAACCTTCCTACTCAATTCACAAATTTCAGTTAAATATGAATTGAATCCCCAAGCTATATGCATTCCTGCTGCATAGTTTGTATTTGCTTAATTTTTGGAGGCTGCTGTCTTCTTTTGATAGGTCCATTTGCATCCAAATTTATCATGGACAACTTCGCAAGTTAACCAGGGGCTATCAATTTCTGTGTTACATTTTAATGTTTGACTTAAATTTACTTTCTTTTTCAAACTCATCTTTCTCCAAGATAACATAACTCTTCTAACCATTGACAATGGAAAAGACTGAAAATAATCATTTCAGGTTTTTTAACATATGCTAAAGTGATTTCAGATTTTTGTCAGAGTTTTAAAATGTTTTGTGTAAGTCCTGAAGGCCCTTGTATGGGCCAATATGGGACTATTAGCCATAGAGACCAAAGAATCTGGGCCACTGTAACAAAATACGTGAGACTTGGGACTTTAAGCAGCAACCATTTATTTTTCAAAATTCTGGGGCTTGGAAAGCCCCAGGTGAAGGCCCTGCATGCACATCGGTATGGTTTGCTAAGGGTACTCTTTCTGGAGAGCAGATGGCCCTCCTCTTGTAGGCTCCCATGGCTAAGGGAAGAATCATCCCATTCATTTCTGTTCTTATAAGGACTTTATTCTCAAACATGAAGACTTTCCCTTCAAGCCACAATTATCTTTAAAAGGCCTATCTCTTAAAAACATCATGTTGAGGGTTATAATCTGGACATAATTATTCTCTGAAGGGGACACAAACCTTCAGGCCATGACGATCACTGCTTAAGGGAAGGAGGCATAAGGGGCAAAGTTTGAGTCAATGGTGAGAGTCACAGGCCCGTGTGTATCTTTCCTAAGGCAGCGTTGCTAAATGCTCTCGAACCTCAAAACACTTGAATGCCAAGAACTGGGTGATGGGTGAGAGAAGGCTCTTTCTTCATGTGTCTACTGAGAAGAAATATGCAGAGACATTCCATGGTATGCACAGTCTAAATCAGCGTACTAGGAGGACAGAGACAGGGCCACACACTTTGAGATTCTCATAGTGAGAAAGAATGTCAGCATCAGGAGCCAAAGAATGGGACAGTGGTGAAATCTAGAGATGCTGAAGCACTCCACAAGCCAGGTTAGAGGAGTGGAAGGCGACAGACTGCATGGGTCTCCTTGACCCTTCCAAGGTCACACCAGTCTGGAGATTTAAAAGAAGAAAAGGGGTGATTTATGAGCATGATCACACCAGGCTGATGTGGCTTCTGACAATGCTGAAATGTCACGTTCCTTCACACCAAGACATGCACGCGAAGGCAAGTGACTCTAATGTATGGCGGGAAGATAGTTAATAAACTCTAGTTAAACCAATATAAGTATCCTTTATGTTTCTGAAGTTACCTTTTAATTCAGTTGAGTTTTTTCTAATAAATGAACAGTATTTTCTAGAAATGAAGTATGCTGTACAATGACTAATTTTTCTTCCATCAGAGAGGAAGAGATAAAAGTTGGCCTCAAAGCTTATTTGGTTTTTACTTAATTGAGCTATTCACTTCAAACTGATACTTGGATTCATCTCAGGTATTCTGAACTTCTATTTTAAGAACAACCTGTATATGCTCTAAAGTAGAGATTTAAGGATAATCAGAACCATTTAAAGAGTAGCTATCCCTTGTTAAAATGTAATGCAGATGTCTAAAATATATTACTTTCCATGTGATTCTCTATAAGAAACTTTTGCATAAGTGCCAGAAAAGAGAAGCTTCCTGATTTTGTTTTAATTTATGAATTCTCAAAATTAAACATGGAGTACATATTTGAACAATTCCAAAATTGCATTATAAACATTTTAGATAGCTTAGTTGGAAGCCATTCTAAGCACTTTACAACGGTTTTATTTGATTCCTACAAAATCTCCATGAAAATAGAGATTGACATTATACTTATTTTTCTTCTATTCACACATCAATTTATATATATATATATATATATATATATATATTTCAACACACAGAAATAAAACTTATAAAAATGATCCAATGATCTTTTATTTTGGCATTCTTCACTTATTAAACAGAATATATTATACAAATGTTAATTCTCCTCCAAATGATAGGAAAACTATGGAACAGAATTATGATATTTTAAATGCACACAAGTCACAAAATTACTGTGTATATATGTGTACAATAGAATATGTTTATGAACTATTTTATTGGAGATATTTTTTTTTCCTTTTTAGAGATCATCTACTGCTACCAAAATTTCAGCCCCCTTATTTTCACATGTATTTATTCGCAGTTTGAAAAGAAATGTTCTTATTCAATGCAAACTTACTTGAAATCCTCTTACAACTTAAAAATTCTATAAAAGTAAGAAAAGCCAAGTAGTGTTGAAATAAGATAAAGCAGTTGATTCGTGGGAATCTGCTCATTTATTTATTTCGTATGTGCCCAGTAACATCTGATGTATGCAAAGGCCTTGTTCTGTATCCTGCTGCTACTTCAGTACACTCATCACTAAGAGTCCTATTTTTGTGAATGGTGATTCAGAATGAGACAATAAACAAGAGATAAAGACAAAAGATACTCTCTTATGTCACTAATCAAAAGGAAAATGTAGAATAGACTGGCGACACATTAGTGGAAGAGAACACAGCAGTGGGCTCAGGGAAGGCTTCTTTGGTAAAGTGTTCAATAATTTTAGAATTACTTCAGTGAAGTTTTTCAAAAATAACATAAGCTATTATGTCCTTTCTCGGATGCTCTTTGTCAAAACAAGATTAGGGAATCATAAAATCTGAATTAAAAACACGTAAGTGCTTGTCACGTTATATATGATCATATAACAGATGATGGGGCATTTATAAAGGGATTATGCTTTATCCAAAATTGACCAGCAGATTTACCAAAATTATGATGTAGAACACAATTCTCTGAATTTCCAGGCTTATATTTTTATGTTATGTTTTGAAATAAAATCTGAATGCCTACAGACATGAATATTACCATTTATTCTTAAACACATCTTAAAGTGTATCTTAAAAATGATAGAAAACAACCAACAAACAGCAACTAAATAATAATTATGTAGGACTTATTTAAATTACGTTAGAAAATTTAAAATAAAAATATTGTAACTAGAAACAAAGATCATCACCGAACTTCCTAATCACACGAATATAAGCACAGCAAATAAGATAATTATTATTTTCTAGCTCAAAAAATGTTTTTCAATTTAACCATGAGAAAGACTATTTAGCTATGAACATAGCTTATTACATGAGATTTTGCAATGTGCACATTGAAAAATAAAGAAGGCCCCCATCTTCATTATAAGCTTGTGAATGCAAATGCTTTACATGTTGTTTGGATGTTACTCATCCTCAGGGAAAGGAAAAGTATATTGCTAAGATTTAGCCCCTTAAAGACTTTGTTGAAAAAGATGAAAAGAGATAAATACCAATTGGCACAATAATATTGCTCAAAAATGTAACCAATTATTGTCTTCTGGTTATCTGAAAACGTTGGGAACCAGCCAGCTAGAGAATTTTGAAGTAAATTCCTGTTTCTCCAAGAGAATCTTTCTGTGCTTCTGATCTATTGATATTAAATGAATAATTTTCAAAAGAAATGTAAAGAATAGAGGTTCTAAATAAAAGAGGTAGGGTACCTATTAAAAATTCAGATATATCTTGATAAATCTGAAAGACAAATAGAATAAATTTTCTTATGGGACTATAACTGTTAATGTGAAGCTTCAATTGAAAGAAAGAGACTGTCAGAAGTATAATCAGGGTCCATGGGTACAGGGTGATCCTTGGGCAGGATGGTATTGTGCAAATGCAGAGTTCTATGCAGAATGCTTTCTACGCCTCCCATTCTACATGATTTTCCCAGAACTCCAGGGAAAAAGTTATAAAAGGAAAAGTTACAAAAACTTCTTTTAATCTTTATCATGTGTTAACTTATTTGCCATCGAGATACAGATAGTTTTACTTAGAAAATTCCAATTTTTCTCATTGGTGGTGATCTCAGGCTTTCTAAAATTTCTTAAAACTCAGATCATATTAATGCAATTTTTTTAGTGAGGTAGTACCGAACGTCATCACTTTCTCATGTTTTCAGCCTCCCCAGCTCTGGGATTACAAATGCACCCCTGCCACTCTCAGTCTCAATGGCCAGCTCAGTGTGCCCTGGGGTGGGACCTGTGTGGCATGTTATTCCGGGGATCAAACCCTGGTCGCTGTGCTTACCTAAGCAGGTGCTCAGTCTGCTGAGCTATCTCATCAGCCCCAGGCAAGATTTTATGAAAGTATACAAGCATTAGCAGGATGAACTAAAGTGTGGGGATTACTAAAACATTATCTAACACTATATATCTATGTATCTCTATCTCCATCTCCATCTCTATCTATCTATCTCTATCTATCTATCTATCTAATAATCTATCTATCTATCTATCTATCTATCTATCTATCTATATCTTCCTTCAATATCTCCTTACCTCTTCTACTTTTATGCTGTGCTTTCTTCTCCTTTTTTTTTTTTTTTTAATCTTAACATACCTGCTTTGGAAAATGCCTCTGGAGGCTCATTTTCCACCAAGCAGCCCCATGAAATTTATGATAGTATTTCCACCAATCATTGATGTTTGTCTCATAGGTTTATCACTGAGAAACTCACATGGCAATGTCTTTCTCCATCATATTACTTAGTCACACCACAGAGCAGCACACATGTCTTGCACCCAACGGAAGAGGACAAATGGAACACACACTTGGGGGAAGGATATCACCTCCTTCAGACGGGCGATGTGAGTAGAACACTAGTGAATATCCACTATCCATGGCAATAAGAAAGAGTCAGAACTACCTTTCCTTAAGTGGTTTATACTGGTGTGAAAGTCATGGATCCTGAGACCAGCTGGAGGGACAGCAACAGCCTCCTTCCTTGGTGTGGAGCCCGAGGGGTAATATCAGCACTGGGACACTCACTGTGGCTGTTTCAGCAAAAGGGGAGAGCTGATATGCGATCTGCAGGCTCAAGTTACAAAGCAGAGAGGAAAGAAGAGGGTTATTGTGTGTGGACAGGACTATTGAATCAGGCAGTAAACAGGGCATTCCTTGGGGAATTCCTGATTTAGAAGGAATCGGAGTGGCAGCTGGGGTTTGTGCCAAGCTGTGGACCAGTACTAGTCTGGAAAATCCTATTGTGCAACTGCTTATGTGAAGTAATTGTGCTTCTCAGTGGATACAATCTGAAAACACCTAGTTTACCCTGGTGTTGCACAGGTAGGTAAGCACCCAGAGAGCTCCTTTGCACTTCCTCCTAGGAGTTATGGTGGACTACAATGGCAATGCCCTCCTGTTTTTGAAAGAGCTCAACTCCACCATGGACGCTCTTACAATCTCAGAGGTCTGTTATCTTCATTTAGTGTGTATAGCTGGAAGGAATATTTAAAATAATATAGAAGGCCAAAGACATACGAGACCTTTGGGAAAGTCTACTTAAATTTCAATTCTTCGTGTACCATTTCCCCATCTCCTTTGTTACCTGCTAGGTATTTCCTGAGGATAGATGTTTAAAATTGGCACTAGGAATGTTATAATTATAGTGAAACTTGTGTCTGGAGACCAATTATTCGATCTATGAATTAGTTGTCTAGTCCTTTTTCCCCTAGCAATTTTCTTTCCATGCTTTAGGACTTTTTGCTTTAGCTTTCATTACTGAATGCACAACACTGACTAAATATAGACATTTTAGGGCTGGCCAGATAGCTCAGGGGACTAAAGTGCCTGTTTAGGCAGAGCGCAGCTGCTGGGGTTTA
>NW_004524685.1:7821831-7822965 GCF_000260255.1 Octodon degus | reverse complement strand
TCTCTGTGGTCCCCTCACATTTTCTTCATGCTTGCCCTGTGATGTTTGCCACAGTGAACTATAACTGAATTTACAATGTGCCTTTCCATTCACAGAACATGATTTTGTAGGACTACCTTACCTTTGAATCCTCAGAATGTGGCATGTATGGATGTAATAATCATATGGAAATAAGTTTTACTATGCATCTAATATAAACCAGAAATCTCACTCATTAAAATGTACATTTTACTTTTTAAGTATCTCTTGTTTATAGAAGTTTAATATATGCAAATACACACATGTATGTACATGGATATGTATATGTGATATATACAACATATAATAGAAGAGATGAGCATTCTATATATATTTATATATATATATATATATATATTAGAACAGATTTGATCTGATCTTGTGTTATGATGTTTTTCACTGCATTATACTGAATAAACAAATGAACAGAGAAAAGAATAAGAAAAAGTACTTGCTTTTTTTGAAATAACTGGTCTTATCAATGAGATAAGATAGTTACTTATCTCTTTGAAGCTCAACCCTTAAATAAACATGAAGACATCACTGTGTTTAGAGGAAAGCAATAGAGCACTAATGTTTTCTTCATCAAAATCTTAACCTTCATGAAACCAGGCGTGGTGGCACATGCCTGTAATTCCTGCACTGGGGAGACTGAGACAGAAAGATCACTATGAGTCCTAGCTGTGTAGTGAGATCTTATACCAAATCAATCTATCAGTCAGTCAATCAGTCAATCAATTCATTGGTCAATCTTTTTTTTGTTTTTTAAAATTTTTTTCATAATTTTATTGATAAACAAATAGCAATGAGACAGTTTCAAATCAAATCGCTAGGACAGTTTCAATAATTAACACATTGCATACATTCTTCTTAGTGGTTAATTGCTGTACAAGATGCGGACTTGAGATCCTATTTACAAACGCCATTAGAACAAATCATTCTATTCATTAAGAGAATGTAACTATATATCTATCCTTACCACTTTGAATACACAGATACAAAATGGACATTCATCTATATACCTTTTTTTCTAAGTTCCGTTATTTGAATATTATAGGTGTGTAAACTCAGCAAAATATTCTAAAAGAGTCCAGTAGCCCATAATAGCATTGGGTC
>NW_004524685.1:7820067-7821731 GCF_000260255.1 Octodon degus | reverse complement strand
CATAATTTTATTGATAAACAAATAGCAATGAGACAGTTTCAAATCAAATCGCTAGGACAGTTTCAATAATTAACACATTGCATACATTCTTCTTAGTGGTTAATTGCTGAACAAGATGCGGACTTGAGATCCTATTTACAAACGCCATTAGAACAAATCATTCTATTCATTAAGAGAATGTAACTATATATCTATCTTAACCACTTTGAATACACAGATACAAAATGGACATTCATCTGTATACCCTTTTTTTGTTAAATTCCGTTATTTGAATATTATAGATGTGTAAACTCAGCTAATTGATCAATCTTAACCTTCATATGTTACATACAGATGTTAAAGATTTGCACTGGTCAGTTTTTTTGCTTATTTATTTTTGCAGGGACAACATATTGGACATCAACATCTTAAAGGAGGAGATGTTTATTTTGGCTCAGTCCATAGTCAGGTGACTACAAGGTAGAAATAGAGAGGAAGCTTATGGTGGAGGAAGGCTGCCAACTCATGACATTCGGGGCGGAAGGAGCAGAGCATGAACCCCAGGAAGAATACCAAGACCAGATAGGACCCTGAGGCCATGTCATCACACCGGCACAGACACACGTAGAGGAGGGGCTTTTCCTAAGAGTCTCAAAAATCAAGTCAATGAATGTCAACCATCACAAAGCTTTATATGAGCATTTTCCAGAAAATAAATAAATAAATAAATAAAACCCTAGCCAGCTGGTTACCTTTGCTCTTGTACTAGAAGCTTCAAGCTCTAGTTTTTTTTCTCCTGTCAGACCAACCAGATCACCACCTGTGACTTAAGTATTTTTGTCATTCAATTATAAATATCCCTGGTCACCTTTAGTTTTGCATTTCTTTTCATTATTAGAGTTTGTGATATGTACCTGGGTCCTTCTCCAGCAGTAGACTATTCCCTCTGCTTCTGGGAGGCATTCCACTGACATCGTTCAGGAGTTGGGCCCATATGGAGATTTTCAAGACTATGCTGATCTATCTTGACCAATAAGGGAAGACTTTCATTCCCCAGATATTAATTATGCCATAATTTTTCCTCTAAATAATTAAGGCCTAGAAAGAGTTATTTTAAAAGAGAAAATTACTGAAGGTATATAAAAATTACCTTACTATATATGGAACTTAAAATGTATAACCAGTGACCATAATGGTACAGGGGAAAGAAATTTCCAACCTGTTGGGGATCTGTTATGAGCTAGTATTCTAGTGTTCTCTAAAATCAAAGAATGACTCCTAGGAACAACAGGGACTAAAAGCAGAAAATATTTACTGGAGGAAAGAAAACTTCTGTCTGAGAGGGAGATGGAAAGAGTCCTGAGTGAGCTGCGAAGGACCCTATCTTTTCTAGGAATTTTGTAGAGCAAAACCATGGCATGAAGCAGTTCCACTCAAGGTGGGAAAAATGAGAAATCACAAGGTGGACATGAGCTGGGACAAAACTATGGTCAAGCAATAAGATTATGGATATAATTGCTCAGGTAAAATTGATTACATTGGGATCAAGTGGGGGAGTCACATAGCAAGTGGGCATGAATACGGAACAGGGGCTCTTCCTGTAGGGGTTGAGACAATGACTCTTGGCTTTTTGAAAGTTTTAGTGCCTCTTTAAATATCAAACCCTGATGAAAACAGAAATTGAT
>NW_004524685.1:7816874-7819202 GCF_000260255.1 Octodon degus | reverse complement strand
AGCATATATGTTCCAAACATGTTTTATAATTCAAGCTTTATGAGTCAATTAACAGCAAGTATATTTCACATCAAAATGGTGTCACAGGTGAGTGGAATTTTGATGCTTATTTCCAGCACAAGGCGAGAAATATTGACCCCATTACAAAGAACAAATATCAATAAAACAGCAGGTCTCTGATAAACAGATATAATTACCAGAATGATCTGCCTATTTACACATCAGGACTGCTGTCTTCATATATCTTATCCTGTTACATAATTATCAAATAAAACAGTAATTCTGGAGTAAGTAATAGCAATCACACAGAGTACTGCGTGCTTAAGGATTTTTAGCTTGGTGTGAAGACATTTGTATACCGCATCCACTGAAGAATCACTCTGAATCTTTAGCCAGGGAACTCAGACCAAACTGGCGTCTGAAAAACAGATCAGTCCCAAGCAGGGGAAATTCCTTATGATTCCTACATGTTTTTCAAGGTAGCAGGAAAAGCCCGGATCTGTCCATTTTAAGCCATGGTGCTTTTTCATCTTTAACTTTTGGTTTGGGGGAATTTTCTTTTGTGCAATCAGAAGCGCTTAAAAGAATAAATCTGGCATTGTGACAAGAGCTGCTTTGCTTTCCAGGCAACTCACTCAATATTCTTTTTCTTGCAGTGCTGTGATGGGCACACGAAGAATGGTTTCTTGCTGAGCCGTGCCGCTCCTACAGACGAGGACAGCAGGCGGGCAGGCAGCTGGCCAAGCAGAGGGTGAGAGCAGCGGAGAACACAGCCAAGGCTGCGGGAGGAGGGCTGCTGCATCAAGGCAGAGAGGGGGCAAAGCCTGCTCTGAACCCTAAGGTGCTCCTTAAAGCCCGCTGTGCTGAGGACTCACCCCCAATTGACCCGCCGCCGCGCAGGCTGGAAGGCTTGCAGGAGAGGCCTGGTGTGAGTCCCGGCTTTGCATCACAATGACTTAGGGAAGGTCTCATTGATAGAATGGGCCTGCAGGTGCCCGAGCCCCTCTGGCTGACTGACAGGCCTCTTTCTGGCTGTCACTCAGAAGAAGTTATCTCATTGGATGAGATTCTGGTCAGTTTGTCTGCAAGCCACTTCCTTTTTGAAAACCCTTTATTGTCCTTTGGGATTAGTGCCACTGTCCTTTAGGCTGAGCCACGTGGAGCATTCCGGTGTCACTCACGAGTCAGTCAAAAAGTGACAAATGGCAGTCCTTCCTTTCAGGAGCTGAGGGAGGAGAGGTGACACTCAGCAGGGCTCTTTTTGAGGGACTTAAAGCTGCAGGTCCTGGAAAAAAAGAGTAGGGAGCAGGAAATTGGACTGAAGTCTCCGCCAAGTCAGTACAGAGCTCAGTCCTAGCCGGTGTTTGTTTATAGAATAGCTCGCTACGTAATTCACACTGTTTCCCATTTAACCTCTTGGACACATGTTGTTCAGCCTACCGAAGAGTTTTTTTGGAGTTGTTCATAGAAGTGTTGAGTTTGACACCGACAGAAGGAATTTGGGGTCAGAATCACTATTTTAAACTTAGGCCTTTGGGATTTATAAAAGATGTTTCTGATATGCTAAAACAGCTGGAAAAGCCTTTGAGAACTGTAGGGTAAGAGGCTTCTTAATTTGTATTACAGGTGAGGAAAAGCAGGCCAGGGAGGTTGGCTGACTCTCTCCTGCGCCTTCAGAACTCCTGATAACGTTGTGCAGTCCCCAAGCACAGAACTACTGGGGGGAAAGCAAAGCCCTGGAGCACCCCCCCCATTACTTCCACTCCCATGTTGCTCTGGGGGGGCGGGTGGGGTGGGTGCTCTCTGTCTCTCCAGTCCCAGCTGAAGGTGTTTCTGTCTTCTCCACATACAGAGAGCCACTCGGGGTCATTAGCCCATTTTACTCAGAGAAGGTGGGGCTGCTGAGCTATTCTGATGACCCAGAAATTACATGTATTCATTTCTTCTTTTTAGATAAAAGCACTTCTATTCCAGTTTTTCTATGGCTCTTTTTTTTTTTTTTTTCAAGAGAAGAGGGGGGAAAAAAGTCCAACAGTTTTTCTAGCAGACTTTTCTTTTCTATATGCCTTCTTTTGTAATCTGTCTTGGTTCTCAGCCCATACCTTACTTTTCTTCCTTTTTTGTACTTTATATCTTTTAATCGCCTAAAGAATCTGACTTGGTGTCCTTCCTGTGGATCACAGGCTGCTCTTTCTTCATCTGTGTCTCCCAGGAGGACAGGGAGGGGACAGCGATCTTTGTTCCTGGGCTGGCTCCTGCCCTGACAATACAACTTCCTTTACTCCCAGGTCTCTTTTGGGCTGTTTATTCATTCCTGGGGTAGATTTT
>NW_004524685.1:7788422-7816659 GCF_000260255.1 Octodon degus | reverse complement strand
AACCATTTAAATAGATTTTCTTTAGAGAAAGATAGACAGTTATATGTTATGATAAGGAAAACAGTTATAAAAAGGGTTCCTAATGTATGGTGATAGTCATTAAAAAATAAGAATGTCAATGTGTTATGGTTTGTGTGTTTTTGTCTCCTCCAAGCCTCATGTAGTTATGGGGTGGACTTCTAGACTTCTGGAGTTTGTGATTAATGCCTGATTCAGTGCTGGGATTACAGGTGTGAGTGCTGCTGGGATTATGAGTGATTATGGGTGGAAATGCTGCTGGGATTATGGGTGTGAGTGCTGTACCCAACCTGGGGCAGATAGCCTGAATGCAACATAAGGGAGATAGCCTTTGTCCCTGTTACCAGGGTTGCCAGTACTCTTTCCTTTTACTCTCCCTCTTTGCTGCCACCATGAATGGCTGCTCTCTCTGCCCTGTGCCGCTCTGCCTTGGAGCCAGCTGAGTATCGATGGAAGCCTCCACTGACTGCGAACTAAATAAACCTTTCCTTCCTTCATTTTTGTTGTTGGGTATGTTGTCCTAGCAATGAGAGAAGAGTAGCTGAGACACAATGGAAGGGCCAGAATGAACCAGTTTCATTTTGTTCTGTGGTTATAGTTTTGACTCCAACCTTTAAAATTCTAGGAATATTTCTTTGGGAGAGAGAATAATTCTGCTGAAGTTACAGCATCTTCCCTTTTACAACTCTTTTTTTTTTTTTTGTTTGTTTGTTTCTAGTCTTATATTTGAATATGGTCAGTCTAGTTTAATATCAGAAGGTTTAATAAGGCCAAGTTTCCTTTAAGTTGCATTTTTTGTTTCTCTAATAGTATTATCTTTAACTGGGTTATCTTTTGAATGTTATATTGTCTTTCAGTTTTCTACCAAATACATGGTGATAAGAATGCATAGTTTGAAACATCCAGCACAATTACATGTATAGCATCCACCTTATACACCTTTTCTTGTTGACTTCTTTTGGCTTATGTGTTTGCCCATAAATCTCAGTGGCTAAAATTTCACAACTTTAACTTTTATTTGCTTTAAAACATCAGTGTTTTTGAGTTGTGAGATTATTTAGGGTAATGCTTGCTTGTTTCTCTTATGACAAGAAGAGAAAAAAGAAGCAAGCTGTGTTTTGAAAACTCACCAAGAGCCTGTGGATGAGAAATTGAGAATATGCCCCTCACTCTGCACTGGGCAAGACAATGAGAGCCATGTTGCTCCAGCCCCCTGTAGTACAGAAAAACAAATCTTATATTAAAGACACAAAAATAATATTTCTCTAGACTCTGTGTGTCCTCAGATGCCTTTTATATATCAGATAGGATGAGCCCCAAAACAAACTCAAGGAAAAGAACTGCAGAGGTTTAAGTGTTTTGAAGTCACACCCATCCAGCTCCACCAGATTCTATGGCAGTAATTCTGTTTTCTGAGTTTGCTGGTTTTCTCATTCACTTTTGCGAATCAATAATCAATTGATTGCAGTCTGTGTATTAGGACTCTGCTACATGGAAGAATTTAATACAGATCTTGTCCAGAAGTTTATAGACTGAGGAGATGGGTGTTAACCAAAGGATCATATGTATGTCCATAGCAGGACAGGATGCTATGTTAGAGTGAAGAAATAGGGGACTAGGATGAAGAAAAGCTCCTTGAAGAAATCAAAGTTGAGGACTCGGCGATGGGAAGTTGACTTCCAGGTCACAGCAGAGAGGGCTCTCACGTGGAGGCAAGGGGTTGTTTGTTCTGCAGAAATGATACCAATACTCAGAAAGTAGACCTGGGCATGGGCTTCTGGAGAAAAAGAAGAAGGAGGAGGTAGTCAAAGAACTAGAGACTCATTGAGCAATTGTAAATGATGAGAATTATTTTGCTGATAATTCTACAGTGAGAGCCACATTCTCCTCTAGGATGGTAAGCCAAGAGCAGATCTCCCATATAACCTTGGTGAAAAAAAAAACAAAAAACAAAAACAAACAAAACAACAACAACAACAACAACAAAAAAACAAAAACAAAAACAAAAACAAAAACACCCAGAAGAAAAAGACAGGCCATCGCACCTTTCTGAAGAGCTCCCAGAATCTGAGCCCACATCATAAGCCAGACAGATGGAGAAGTCACTCGGCCCATGGAAGCAGGCCTTTGACCACTCAGAGTCCCTCAGTGGGGCGAAAAAAAGGAGCGGAAGACCACCTTGGCCACATCAGAGGGCTCAGAGATAAAGACCTACCCCAACCCCAGTCTGGGTGAGGGGGCAACCAGAGTTGGCAAGAAGCCCCCAAAAAACAAGAAGGAAAAACAGGACCAGGATACCGTGGCCTGCTCCATTCAGGACCCTTGGCTCTGTGAGGCAGGAGATGCTACATATAGATGCGTGGTGGAGAAGGGGGTAAAACAGCAGCAGGACAGCTCCAGAGAATACAGTGGTAAAATGAAGAAGGAGAAGAAAGCCTACCAGGAGGAAGTCACCCTCCCAGGCCACTCTGAGCTCACCAGGTCCATGGAGACCAACCCTTGGGAAGGAAAGAAGAAGCCAGTCAGAACTGAGGTTCTAGAGTACACCCTACTGGAAGATCACCCTAAAATCAGAGTGAAGAAGAAAACAAAGGCCAAGAAAAAGGAAGAAAAGCCAGTTGTTGAACTGGCTTAGGAAAGGAAGAAAAAGAAGCACAAAGAGAGCATGGTAACAGTGAACCCTTGGAAAGAGGAGCCAGACACAGACCTGAGGTGGTGATGGAGAAGAAAGGCAACATGGACGAGGTGCACATAGACCAGGTGAGGCAAAAGGCCTCACAAGAAGAGACTGATCAGGAGTCAAGCAAGACAGAAGCATCTGAATCCAGGAAATGGACATGAACCCAGTTTGGCAGGTGGGATACTGCAGATTTTGAAAACAAGGAACAGAAACTGAAATTTCTCAAACTTATGGATGGCTTTAAGAATCTGTCCCCTTCAGTCAGCCATTCCCCTTGCATGACTGCAAGGCCCAACCTGGCCCTCAGCAAGGCAGCAGCTGACACCCTGCAACAGAAGTTACAGCAAGACTACGACCCGTTCATGAGCTGAAAGTACAACCGTGGTCCTGGACTGGGATTCTCTGCCATCTCCAACAGAGTCTTCTACATAGACAAGAATGTGTCTAGGTCTGTCAGGTTGGAAGACAAAGTGCTAATGTCTTCTACCCAAACAGCTCAGATAGCTTTTCTCAGTTTTGCAGATGAAAGCCACCTAGCAACTGTCCCAGATGCAACACCTGTGGACACCTGTGGACAAACTGGGCAGCTCACTTCTGGGGGCTAAAACACACTCTTTCTGTTAAACCTTCCATCGCTGTGATAAAATGGACATGTGAATAATGGCAGCTGACAACTGGCATTTTGGAGGGTATGGTGTGGCCCAGTCATGCACTGTTTTTTTTGCATTAATGTATTTAATCATCATCATGAGGTAGGTGCTACTCATGACGCGAGCTGAGGTTTAGGGAATGAGGAATAAAATTGCCTAGGGCCACTCTCTCCTCCCCCAAAAAAGAAATCAAAGTTGAGGTATAATCTAAAGTTTGCGTAAAGATCAAGGTAATGAGAAAGTAATAGTTGTCCAGAAGGCAGTAGTAGAGGATCAATAGTTTTTGAGAGAAAGGAAGCGCGGAACATCCGTGGAAACTTGGAAAGCTGGCCATGTTGGAACACAGGCAGAGGGACGGATGGAGCAGAGGGAGTTTGAGAGTGAAGCAAGGACCTGGCACGCCGGTAGGATCACCAGCCCTGAGGAGGCAGTTACGGGAAGAAGGAGACTAGAGAGAGACCATGACACTAGCAGTAAAGATTGAGAAGAGGCACAAGACAAGGGATGCACACAACATAAACATATTTGGTAATGAGGAGAGGAAAGGACTCTGGAAGGCTTTCAAGTCCTAGGTAAGAGGCTTCAGATGTTCAGAGTATGGCAAAAACAGAGCCCATGTGAAAAAGTCACTTTGGAAGATTCCAGTGATGAGATCAGTTTATTCTGAAAATGTATTAGAGATGGTTCACAGAGTTTGTGGCAATGACTTCATACATCTGGAGACATTGCTGTAAATATGCATTTGGGAAGTTTTACATTTGAATCATGTTTGAAAGCTCAGAGAATGAGCGAGGCTTTCTAGTGTGAGGATGTCCAGTAGTAATAGCAGAGGGTCAAGACTGAAGCCTGGTGAATGCCACCAGTGCTTGGGGACATGGTGGACTTGAAGCAGGAGCACAGGAGGAGACAGGAGCAGTCCGATTTGTAACTAGAGTGGTAAGCTCTACTTTAAAGTGAGAAAATTAGGAAATTTAACAGTTGGGAGATCATTCATGTCCAGATTGAAAGAAGGCCAGTAACAAGTCAGATTATACTGTCCTGGGAAGCAAATGGGAGATGAAGTCACAGGACAGACTAGAAACCTGGAAGATCACAGGTTAAGTAACGTAGGAAGAAGGCTATCAAGGAGCGGGGCTTTGTGTGCACATATTATAAAGGAAGAAAGAAAAAGACTGAAGTGTGAGGAGGCTGGAGTGAAGAAACGATGATGGGAAGGACACAGGATGGGTTGTTCTCGAGAAGAGGGGGGCTCGTCTGTGGGAGCAGAGCAAAACAGATGGACAGGGATAACTGACAGCTTGCCTCTTTTCACGAGGGGTTCTTCCTTTTAAGCAGAGTTTTCTGATAGTGAGAACATGTGGATTGAATAATATTTTATAATAATAAATGAGGAAGGGAAGAACATTGACTTTGTGTCACTGGAAGAATATAATACGTAGTTCACATGCAGCAGCTGCTATTTTGTATATAATAGTTATATACAATATAATGTTATATTGTGTATAGCTATCATAATGTTAAACAATATTATGTATTATATGATATATAATATATAGTAATATATACACAATATTACATATATAATATTGTGTATAACACACACATTCATATATACTTTTCACTTTGCAGGTCTTTTTTTTTTTGCAGAACTGAGGATTGAACTCAGGCTCTTACACTTGCCAGGCAAGCGCTTATTCTACTGAACCATCTCCCTGGCCCTTGCAGAGCCTTTGTATCCTGTGTTACTGTTCTCTGGGATAGTGTTCCTCTGCTCCTGATTGTGAGATCTGGTCTAAACAGAATATCATTCCAGTTCATTGTATTAGCCGGTATTCAAATAAGGAAACAAGAACCTTCTGGAAAGTCCAAACAGAAAGCAATCGAAAGACAAAGTTGGTTACACAGGCCATGGGGTAGCTGAGGAACCAGAAAGACCAGGCAGCCTGGAGAGTCGATGTGGGAGGAGCCTCAGATGCTTTTATTCTTGGAAGAGCAAAGGCTAAAGGTGCTTTCATGGTACTTGAGTCAATGATAAATTCATAAAAAGCAGAAGCAGACAGGCTTACTTGAGTATGCCTGGGACCCTGAAGGGAAGATAGTGCACATCACCTGAAACAACCGAAGAGACTCCGATGCTCCCGAGTGGCCAGGAAAGTGTGCTATTCTAACTAGGATTCCATTGACTAAACCAACCAAGTCAGAAGATACAAAGTCTTGCAAATGTAGGGACACAAAAGACAAAGCACAGCAAGAAAGGAATGGAGAGAAATCCTCAGCAAAATAGGCGAAGGGCAATCCACAGGCGTATGCATTTATCTAAAAACTTATCCGGCACACAAGAATACAGAATAGAAGCCCTTGAATGTGAGCTGAGTAGTGTAGTCTTCCAGTGGTATGTTTAGTAATGGGGCACTCCCAAGTTCCATCAGTTTTAATGTATGGGCTGGAAATAGTTCCCTGAAAGTCAAAGAAGAATAAAAAGTTCAAGACTTAGAGTAGCTGCTAATAAACATTGAGTTGATCTTTGTTTCTGCTTGTACAATAGAGCTAAGTTAACCTCTGGTTGCTGAAATATTTGCACATCTTACTCTGTCCGGAAGTGGCAATTTTATATTTTTGAGAAACTTTCTAAGAACTTCAGGAATATTTTAATCATGTCTTCAATTTCCTAAAAACTACTGGCACTGCCCATTTTACAGCGAGGAAGTGGACAGCTTGTATTCCATTCTTCAGCCCCAGTACCTCATGGCTATTAATATAATATCATCACTACCAGCTCAACAGGGTATGCTGCTTGCAGGATCCTGTCTTTGAAGTAAAATGAAACCCTAAAGCTTTCATTTGCCTAATGAAAACCTCAGCCAAGAAAGTTTCCTCATTTCTGATCGTATATGGAGTCTTCTAAGCTCGCTTTGGCTTGGGACACCAGATGCTGGCCCTGCACATGGTGTTCTCATCCAAATTTGGAGCAGGTGCTAATTATCAGAACAGGAAACAGATATTCGAGCCAAAGAAAATTCCTCCCTTGGTCACATAAGGAGGGCAGTTCAGTGCTAAATTATAAACGGCTCCCTATTAGCTTACTGCCCCCAGTTCCAGTCTATCCAGGTTATTGTCTTCTCTGTGGCCCATGACATCTTGGGGACCTGGGCATAAACATTCAGATCTCACATAAGAAGGCCTTCGATAAATATGAATGTGGTTTTCCCTCAATCTAAAGGTGGTTTTCATTAAAAAGCAACATTAGACCCATGATAATGGCCAGCAGAGTATGAAGAAAATTATCTCAAGTGGCTCTGAGGAAATGGGCACCTACACAGATGTTTCTGTGTAGGAGCCCCTGCCCTTCCTCCCTTTTCCAAATATACAGCGCTGCGTAGTGGCTGCCAGGGTCAGGAGAGGAGGAAGTTCTCAGATGCCAGTGCAAAGCAATAATCTTCAAGTGGATGCCACGCCAGCAGGGATATGGTGTTAGTTACAAGGAAGTCAAGAGGCCGAGGCTGAGAGTCAAAGAAAGTTAAAAACAAAATCAGTACGAGGGGAAGGGTTACAGAGGGAAGCAAAGATGAAAGTCAGAAGGAAAACATCTGTAGGAACTGCAAGAGCTCACAGTGTAGAGGAGCAGGAAGCTTGCATTTTTTTCCTTCCCTCTTTGTTGCACATGGCATGGTTTTGACATTCTCCCCCACTTTTCCTGTAGTAGTCACAACCCCAGACTAATACGTAGATGAGTTACTCTTGCTAAATTGAAGGTCAATAAACAAATGTTAACACTCGCTTCCTTCTCCACTGCTCTATTACTGCTGCTTTTCAAAGACACCCAGCCCTGCCCCAAAAGTTCAGCTGGAGCCTGGACTTCACGGGCCTGGAATAAGGAAGACACACAAGCTCACGTCTTTCTCTCTTGCCGTGACTTCATTTTCTGTCATTTCATTCAAAGACATTTGTTTTTACTTCTGAAGGAATCTGGAGAAGTGGATATGAGAAGTATTTTCTTTTTGAAAAAAGTACTCATCTTTAGAAGCAGAGAAAGGAGTTATGCTCTCGCTTCGACAGTATATGTTAGCAATACAAGTCCTCTCTATGACTATTTATTTATTGATTTATTTTGTCTTTTTGAGACAGGATTTCACTATGCAATTCAGGCTGGCCTTGAGCTCACTGTGTAGCCCACACTGGCTTTGAACTTGCAGTGATCCTCCTGCCTCAGGCTTCTGAGTGATGGGATTACAGGCGTGAGCCACCATGCCTGGTTCTATTACCTTTTAGATATTCTATTTCTTTTCTCTATCCACTACCCCACTTTCTTCCAGCACCTTTTGACAGGCATCCACACGAATGTGTTTGATTTTTTGGATATGCATGTATTCTTACAAAATAGCATCGTTAGGGGACTAAAATGTGTAAATAGCATTGTACTACACATTCTCATTTTTCCCACTGCATACCATATTTCTAAGTTCTGTAATTCTGCTATCTGCAGAGGTATAGATCTGTAATATCCATGTGCCACATTATATTTACCTATTTATCCATTCTCAACTTGATGAATTCCAAGACTGCCTTGAAATGCTCTATGCTGTAAAATCAGGCATGATGAACAATCTCACACGTGTTCCCTCAGGGCTCAGTGTGAGAAATCCTCCAGGATTTATACTCAGCAGAAGGACAGCTGAGATGCTCACTATATACACACATTATTCCCTTCACTACTATCATATTGTAAAGCAAATATTTTACAATTCTTTAGCCATCTGGTTTCCATTTGACCTCCAAACTATACAAAAATCTCAAATCAATACTCCTTAGTCTCATTTCTCACCATTCCAAAATTTCCTGTGTAAATTTGCTTCTTCCCACCTGTGATATTTTGTAGAACCTCTTTATGGCCACCAGAACTTCTGCCGCATTAGAAATGAGACCAGCCTTACTTAGAAGCAGCTGAGTTACCTTTATTGGAGTCGATATGGATGAGATACAACAGTATTTTTTTTTTTTTTGGCGGAATTAGGGATTGAACTCAGGCCCTTGCGCTTGCCAGGGAAGCACTTATTCCACTGAGTCATCTCCCCAGCCCCAACAGTATGATTTTTAAAGCCATTACCATTACTACCCTGATAATTAAGCACTTGAATTCACAGAATTTCATACCAAGTCAACAGTCCCCGGTGAGACACACTTTATGCTAAGGAGTAAAGTTCATTTCAAAGTCTTCCAATTCTGCATAATAATTCTACATTGATTTTTGCAACATGGAGAATTGTAACCTCTTACGAAGATCAGACACAAGTGCTCCAGTAAAAAAGGAACAAAAGCTATGCAATGTGAATTTTTGACAAGTGGTGTTGGCATCTCCTTTTTGGTAACCCTTTTCCTTTAATATTTGTAAAATATTGAGACTTGTTGATGGCAAGGGTAAGGGGTCATTGATAAATCCTGAATGGGAAGAGTAAACTGCTGGATCTTCTGGTTTCCCCCCTCAGTAGCTGCATCTCAGCCATCTCTGCTGGCTTAGCCTCCTGATCTCCTCCTCCTTGGCCTTTTTTTTTTTTTTTTTTTTTTTTATCTTTACCTTTTCCTTCATGCAGCTTGGACTCATAGTGATTCTCCTGTTTTCAGCCTCACCAGTGCTGGTATTACAGACATGTGCCACCACACCCAGACTCTGTGGCCATCTCAGCCCACCCTGGGGGCAGGGCTGGCATGGCATGTGGTGCTGGGGATCAAACTGCCATCCCTGTGCTTGCCCAAGCAAGTGCTTTGGTCTTCTGAGCTATCTCGCCAGACCTTCAATTGACTTCTTAAAAGTTTCTCTACCAACCCACATGAAGCAGAAAGATGGTCTACAGCATTTATTTTCCTTTCCTTCCTCCCAGTGTCCTCTCTCTACATCTCAACATGTACTATGATGTCCCCACTGCCCCCCATAAGATGAATATTCCACAGAAGCAGCTTTTATCTTCCTTGTTTACTCTGTACTGAAAGCAGAGTGTCTGTTGCCTGGAAAATTAATGGCAAAGGAAATTCGAGTGAAATGTGTTCAGGCAGTTATAATTAATGGGACCAGATAAAGAGTAATACTCAAATGCCACCCTAGGTCCTACCCATTTCTTTCTACAACATTCTCAAAAGAGAGTGGTGCAGGAATCAGGAATCCCTTTATTATCAACTCAATGGTGCCCAGATCCCAGTGTGCTCATGGTACTTCTCTTAAATCTCTTTCAATCCTAACCTCCCTGCTTCTTGGCCTTTTGGCTAAGATCAAGTGTGAATTCTAACCTCAATGTGAAATATTCTTACAGCCTGGCTGGTATACCACTCTTGAGTCACTAAGAAAAGGGTCTGTATCCAAGATAGAGGGACTCTTCCTTATGTTGCATTCTTGTAAAGTATAAACAAAGCATAGCAAATTGCATCCTTGCATAAACTCTGTGTTTCAGGGACCCCTCCAGGAACACTCTGATTATACGTGGCCTGTCATCTTTACTTTGTATCCTCCCTGAAAAGATACAGAAATGGGGGTTTACACTCGATGACAAAAATGTGACCTATGTGATCTCTCTTAATCTTAATTTCTCACTCCATTCTGGTCATTGCTGATAGTCCAGCTGTCACTTTGAAATTTTAAAGAACAAGAAAGCTATTGATTTAAGTCCTTCATGCTATTCAAAGCACTCATGCCACACAATGATCTCTTTGGCGGTTTATTACAACTTTGTGCTGTCATCCCCATTTTAGGGAATAGGAAGCTCTTGGCTCCATGCTCAGAAATATATTTGGCAGAGGTAATAAAATTCTTTGTTTTCTTTTTTGGTACTATTTCCTCATATATATTAACAAGCTAAAATGAAGTTTTCTGCAAATAAGGGTTTTCTATGATTATCCTACAAATTACTTAGGGTTTTGTTACTTTAGGTTTCTGCAGAATTTTGCTAAACAGCCTAAAAATAGACACTATTTTTACCACTTCTCTGCATTATTCTTGTAGTGTTATGAAAGAAGTAGTTTTCTTAAGAAAAATAAAACGCATTTTTCTGTTAGATAATAGAGGAGAATGTATAGGAGTTTATAGTTCATGTACATACAAAATTTTTGAACTTTCTATTTTCTTTTGTTTATGTAGAAAAGAGGAAAGGTCATTCAGGAGTCATGACTATGATTTGCTGAGAAAAGTCTCAAAGTTCCTTAGAGTAACAAAAACAACTCTGTCTTCTGTGAGAAGAAAATTCACTGCTTGCAGTTCTGCAGATGTGCGTCCTCACAACAGAGATTCTGTCTCCTTGACATGCATATTTTACACTTTTCCGTAGGTGAGCTTTAAGTCCCTTGGGTTTAGTTAAGTTTGATGTCAGTCACAATTCTTGTCTCCAGTTGGAAGCAAGAGGGAGCATGCTTTATTCCTGAAGGGTATCACCTTGTAAGACAGCCTATAAAAGTTAAATGCATTTAATACTTGCAGTAAGTCAACAATTTTATGATTAGCGTGGCTATTGACCAGTCTTTTTATACACTATTTGTTATATTTGAAAATCTCAATAAATTTTCTAATTTCAGTGAATTTAGTCCTTTGCCTAAAAAATGTTGGTCCCATTTATTGAGCCACACACACACGACAGATTTTCTATAAAAAATGTTTCATTTAGGGCATTCCCCACTCCACTTAACAGAAGATAAAAACAATGGAAAAAAAACTTGGAAAAACTAATCACAAAAACTAGGTGAATTCTTACTTGCCTAACTGAAATACTGTACTATTTTTTATTTTTTAATTGTTTTGCAGAACCAGATATTGAACTCAGGCGCTTGCGCTTTCCAGGGAAGTACTTATTCCACTGAGCCATCTCCCTGGCTCCTAAATACTGTACTATTAGCAATTTTCACACTATCTCATCAGTGTGCATGCATGCATGTGGGATATGGTGTTTGCTTTTAAAAGAGGAAATAAATTTTGGCTTCTGACATGTGCATAGTTCTCTTGTACTGCTGACTACCTTTGAAGGTTGTACTTATTGATTTGCTTAATTTGTGAATTTGTTGAAAATACTTAAACAAGTAATTTCCTGAAGAAGGCACTCAATGGTTCTATCACATAGTCCCATTGCCAGATTACTGACAGCCAAGAGCATTCCCTTGGGCATAACCAACATCTTCTGTATTCATACGTAAAAAAAATCTTAGCAGACACTCAAAAGAGTTTATTGAGTACAGAAGCACAGAAATGCAATCAGTCTTTTTCCTTCCTTTCTTTACTACTACTGTGTGAGAAAACCACATATCAGAAATAAATGTCTTGGAAATTAAATCACAAACGCTGTCTCTATTTTAAGGAAAAGTTATGATGTTTTTTACCTAGTGATTTTCATGGATGCAAAAATTAAACAAAAAAGGAAACTACATCTATTAATTTGCTTTTGATTTTAAGTTGCACTGTTTTAATTAAATGAATAGCATATTTTGCTGTATGCAACACAAAGCTTATATGCAGAAAAAATTAACTGAATATTTATTGATGTGTGTAGGTGGCTGTACTATTATTTCAAGTGAACATGGAGCTATCAGATTTTCAGAACCACAGATTATCACCTGTGAGAGTCCAGCCCTTGCAGAGGGGATCAGCATAGAGGGAGGATGGAATGGAAAGAAAGAAAAACAAGGTCAGGAGGACTGAGCTGGTGGTCCAATAAATGGGTTTATTCTGCTTCAAGCTTATAGATAGAAACTCTTGGTCCTGTGCCCAACATTTGTCCCAGTTAACTCTGAACTTTCTAGTTTCTCTGGGGATAGAATACGTTCCCAGGACTGAGACGATAAACAAAAGACCATGTATTAAGAAATACTGGGTCTACCGCTGGGCCTGTTGCCCAAGTTGTGGGTCAAGAAAGCTGGGCACATTGCCACACTCCTCTTTTTTAATCAGTGTTCCTTCTGCAAGGTCGAATCAATTATGCGTTCTGGCTTCCAACAATCACTCACTTTTCTTCTTTTCTTGAGACAAGGTCTCACTATGCAGTTGAGGCTGGCTTTGAACTCACTATATGTATCCTAGGCTAGTCATTTTTTTTAAGGGGGGAGGAAGCAAATAACAATAACTAAAGCAGACACAAGGCAACATAAAACAACACAAATACAAACTATATAGAATTTCAAAACAAGAATAGCAAATTAACAATGGTTGCTATATTGTGTATTGTTATCATCAAATTTGTTGCTCAGATTATCAGATATAGGCATGCAAGACTGATCAAACAATTGAACATTAACTCTTCCTTTCAATAAACCTAAGTTTTTTCCTTGCCCTTTTTACTTTTTGTTTTATAATTTATTTGAAAGAGAGTATAATAATAATAGATAAGACATTAGAGATGGTATACATATAAAGCAACAAGATGAAAAGTATTAACCGTGATTGTTATATCATACATTACTGACCTCAATGTTGTTGCTCATATTACAGATGTTAGCATAGAGAGTTAGTCAAAGTAAAATTTTTAAACGTTAACTTTCAAAAAAATGATTGACTTTACTACAATCATCTCAGCTATCCCGTATATATACACTTACCTGATTTTTTCCTCTTCACTCTCTTCCTGTCTTTTCTCCTTTCCTTCATTTCCATTGTTTATTCTGTATGTTCAGTTTCTTTCCATTTTATTATGTCTACTGTACTTTTCAGATTTTATATATTCTTTTAGGTTCTTACAGTAAGGAGACAACGCGATGTTTACACATGTGGGTCTGCTTTATTTCACTTACGAGTATAGCTTCTAGTTGTATCCATTTACCTATAAAAACCTCAAATTTATCTTCCTTTATAGCGAGTAATACTCTATTATATAAAAATACCATGTCTTTTTTATCCATTCTTCAGGTGATGGACATTTGAGTCGTTTCCCAGATTTAGCTATGACAAATTGTGCTGCTGTAAATATGAGTACATATATATCACAGTGGTATGATATTTTCAGTTCTTTTGGAAAAAATACCCAGAAGAGGAATACCTGGGTTGAATGGGACTTCCAGTCCTAATTCTCCACACTGATTTTCTTAGTGGTTATACCAGTCTACACTCCCACCAACGTTCCCCACATCCCCTCTAGAATTTGCTATTAGTTAATTTCTTTCTGAAAGCCATTCTTTCTGGTGGGAGTTGGTATCTCAGTGTTGTTTTAATCTGCATTTCTTGAATGACCAGTGCTATGGAACATTTTTCATGTATTTACTTGCCATTTGTATTTCTTCCTGTGAGAAGTGAGTATTTATCTCAGATGACCATTTTTGGATTGAGTCTTTGAGTTTGAGAAGCCTGATATTTTTCCCCCTTTTTATATATTCTAGATAGAAGTCCTTTGTCTGAGTGACTATTGGTTAAGATTTTTTCCCAATATGTGGGTTGTTTTTTCACTCTGTTGGTGATTTCTTTTGATGTGCAGAAACTTCTCAATAAGAGAAGATCCTGGTTGTTGATTCTTGGAAGTATTTCCCATGCAGTTTTTTTTTTCTTTTCTTGAACTCTCTGCTTGCCCCCATGTCTTCAATATTTCCACCTAATTTCTCTTCCAAGAGACCTAGTGTTTCCATTTTAGTGTTTAGGTCTTTAATCCACTTTGACTTTAGTTTACCACATGGTGATAGACCTGGATCTAATTTTAGTTTTCAGCCTGTGAACAGCTTTTTTTTCCAGCACCATTTTTTTCAAGAGGCTTTCTTTCTTCCAGCAAACGTGTTTGGAACTTTTGTCAAAGATAAGGTGGCTGAGTGTGTTTGTAGTTGTGTCTGCATCTTCTAACCTATCCCATTAATCCTCAGTTCTGTTATTTTGTCAGTACCATGCTGATTTTATCACAGTAGCTTTGTAGAATAATTTCAAGTCATGGATTGTAATGCCTCCTGCCTTGCCTTTGTTGGCCATGATTTCCTTTGCTATTCTAGGGCTTTTCTGGCTCCAAATGAATTTTACATTTTTTTTCCAGTTTTTATGTGTTAGTTATGATGCTATTTTGATTGCATTAAATTTGTATAACAATTTTGGGAATATGGTCATTTTCACAATGTTAGCTCTTCCTATCTAGGAGCAAGGAATGTCTTTCCATTTGCTGAAATTGTCTTCAGTCTCTTTTTATTCACAGTATTGTAATTTTCACTATACAGAGCTTTTGATTCTTTTGTTAGATTAATTTCTAAGCATTCTATTTTGGGGATGCATTGTTCCTCTAATTTCTCTCCCAGTAAGTTTATTGTCTGTGAGAGAAATGTTATTGATTTTTGGGTGTTGACTTTATATCCTGCTATGCTACTGAATTTGTTTATTAATTCTAGGAGTTTCTTCATTTTAGAGTTTTTGGAATCTTCCATGCAGAGTATCATGTTGTCTGTGAATAATGATTTCTTCCTTTCCAATTTTTATTCCTTTTATTTTTCTGTCTTGTCTAATGGCTCTGGCTAATGTTTCCAGAGCTATATTGAATAGAAGTGGTAACAGTAGACTTCTTTTTCTTGCACCTGATTTTAAAGTAAAATCCTACAGCTTTTCTCCACTTAGAATGATGTTGGCTCTTGGTTTATCATAGCCTTAAACTCACAGTGGTCCTCCTGCCTCTGCTTCCTAGTGCTGGCATTAGGCATGCCACTCAGTATAGAAATACTTTTGGGTTTTGGTTCAAAGGTGCCCTAGAGAATGGGTTTTGTGTGTTAGTTATGAAGGCAGAGGCCCTAGAGTTGCTCAAATAACTGTTACTCAATTCTACATCTCAAACCATTGTTGCTCAGTTCTGGGCATCTCATCTGTATCAACCTGTTTTCTCTGCATGTTTTCTACAAACATATATGGCAGGTGCAGACTTCACAGTTTGCTTTGCTCTAAGAGTACTGCCTGGCTTCTGGTCACCACAGGGCTCAATGAGGGAATTCTGTTCAACAGGAGGATGGATCTTATTTAAAGCTTGGACAAGACTTAACTTCTGTGCACAGTATATTTTTGCTCACCTTGTTAAAGATTTGGGTTAGGAAATAAAAATCAACACTCATTCATTAAATCTTCCCACAAGCCTGTGAAAAGGAACTGGCAATTTTTTAAATCTCATGCTACAAGGGAAGAAATAGAGTCTAAAATAATTTAATTAATTGAACAAAGTCACAACATAGCTTATCAGGCATCTGGTGAGGCAGTGATGGCCCACATTTCAACTTGGTGATGAGGGAGCTTAATATAGGAAATATTTATAAAGTGTTGAGAAACACTGAAGAAAAACAACAAAAAATAGTGAAACGTATTGAGTCTAATAATATCTGGGAACTATTTTCATCCTTCAAACTGAATAGGTAAAGGGGGAAAAAAGGAGTCAATCAACCCCAGAGTGGGTCAGCTCACAGGTCACGTGGCCTTCAGTAAAAGGTCACTATTGACCCATAGTTAAGCTGAAGGTGAAGAAGACAAAGGAACAAACACCTGGCCCTACTTTTCCCTTACCCTTCAGTATCTTGCTCCTTCCTGTTTTCACTAGTGAGAAAAAAATGAGTCTCCAGAGTCAGCCCATTGAGATTGCCTTCCTGGAACCAAGAGCATAGTGTAGGGGGCAGAGAAAGCCTTCACTCAGGACCTACCACTGTGTGTTGCTGGCTTCCCATAAATAGTTATACTCTCAGTGGACTAGTCAGAACTTCTTATTTCTGAAAATCATGTCTCAATATGAACAATTATCATTTCATCATTTTTTTGTTTAGCAAATCTCTTACAATGACAGAAGTATGAATATAATTTTTGAGTTATGAATCATGTTGCTAGTCCTGTCTTTATAAAAATTAAGCGACTGGTGGTGAATGAGTATAACTGTTCTGAAGTTATACAACTATACACACAAAATTTTTTTTATGTAAAATGTTAATGTTTCGCTGGGACATGACATTTTTATTGCTTTCCTTATTTTCCTGACTTCTCTCTAATTCCATTCTGCAGCTCCATGGTGCTCACACAACCATAGGCTGAGTAGTCCCCAGTATGGGGTTCTCATTGTACGCATTCTGCCCTGCAGTGGCCCAGATTTGCTAGCAGCTAATGACAAAATGAGCTAGCATGAGTTGCTCTATTGTCTTGGCCATTTAGTAATTAAAACAATCTTGTTAAAGTTTTTAAATGTGGGAGGAGATGAAACAGTAGGAGATGCTGAAGGGAGCCTGCTTTGGCCACAAATTTGAAATGCCTAACTGTAGGGAGTCCTTCTGCAGGCCTGGATGGAGGTATCAGGATGTGCTAGGCTGTCTCTTAAGATGATCAGTCCTCAGTTCCACATTTATTTAGATTATTTAACAACTGTGCTCTGTTTGGCAAAAATCTGAGAAAAAGGAAGAAGACATGAGCTTGCCAATCTTCCAGCTGTCTTTGCAAAAAAAGGAATGTTTTTCTATGGCAGAAAGTTCATGAATCTTATGTTTATTAATGCCATTTGGTGCTCTTAGTCTTCTGTTCTTCTACTCCTAAATCTTCCAGGCACTTTTATAATGTTCTATCAATTTCCAAAAATTTAAGTGTTCTAGCATCAATATGATGCCCTTATTGGCTGGGAAGAGAGCACAGTGGCATAAGCTCTTGCCTGGAAAGTGTAAGGTCCTGAATTCAATCCTGGATACCAGGTTGGAAATATATATATATATATATATTGTATATATATTGTACATATATATATATATATTGTATATTCCTTTATTAGTATCAATGAACAATTCTGGATATTTGATCTGTGGACTAGATCATACTCAGGCCTTTAAGTTAAGGCCACTTCTCTTATCTTCAAATTAGTATGGCTGAATGACAGCAATAGTTAACAAATTTGGAATCAGAAGTATTTAGGAAGTTTTAAAAAGATATAAATTCTTTTCTCCCACATGAATCATAACATTTCAAGATGCAAGGTTTTATAAAACTCTCCTAGATGATTCTGCTTCAACTGGTTTGAAGGTTGCTGTGCATGACATGATCAAGTGATTTGTGATGGCTTTCTCACTCTGAAAACTAGAGCCTGGAATGAAAAGACATTAAATAGAATAAACGCTGGTTAAATGCATTATTAGGCTCCCCAAGGAGATTTTATTTCTCAATAGATACGTCATCACCACTTTAAGGAATTCAGTGCAGTCATTATAACCCTTTTGGTACATGAGGGGACTCAAAAGACCAGAAAGGTAAGGAACTCGTGAAAGGTCACTAATATTGGGACAGGATATAGAGCTGCTGATTTCTAGTGCAATGATCTTTAAATTATAGCCATTCTTATCAGTGGAACAATACTGAAGAAGGAGGCTTTAAATGTCAGTATCGACTCATTAATGCTCTCTCCCTCCTTCAATTCTAGGCCAAAGGAAAGAAATGACTTCTTCTGAGTATGCTGTGGTTTTCCTCTTTAAATGAGCCCATTAAAATCGTCCTCTCCTCTTCCTGCCTAACTAGTCTCTCTTGGTTCTCAGCTGATGAAATAATGTGCACTACTTAAGATTCATATTTCCTTTCTAACTATGCCTTGAAGGAGCGGGATTAACTTTCCTAGCTTCTTCTTCAGCAGTAAACTCTAATTGGCTGACAGCTTGCTCAGACAAACACACAGCCCCGGAGGGCTTTTATGGTAAAAGAAAGGAAAACATGGTCACAGACCCACCATTTCTCAATACATTCCTCCCACAAACTATAAAAATAGGACTATGTCAAGGAGGCTGAGAACAAAAATATGAAATATCGTCCAATAAAACCTGACGATATCCCATTATCATTCCCCCTTCCTGGAATTCTATTTCTATTGGCCTATAGAAGAAAATATTCTCAACCTTTTAATTTCCAATCAGGCATAACTATACACAGAGTGTTCTGATGAATCACCTCAGCCAGAATGCTTGCAACAACCTCAAATTTGACTGCCATATATACTGCCTTTGTGTTTGCCTTTAATTATCCAGATGTCAATTGCACACCTTCTATGTGTTTCTCAACTTCTACTGTGTTTGTCTTATTCTGCTAACAGCAATAGTTTTGATAATGACCAGACCTAATCATCAATGCAGGCTCAGGTGCAGGGACACTGAGTGATTAAGGTAACTGAGGCCTAAGCAGCCAGTGCAAGACTTTGGCATCTGAGTAAGGTGATTCAGGCAGCCTAAAGGCCAAGACTTTCACCAGGAATTTGGCTTTGAGGTGTGCTCTCTTCCCTGCCGATGAAGACTTCAGAAGCGTGGACTCTACTGGAATTTTTCTCTCATTAGTAAGGCCATCATGCAGATGGAGCTGGCAAAACAAAGAGGACAGGAACAACAGAAATACATAGAAAAAATCCCCCAGTCCTTTCTAACTACCATTATTTTACAGTGATAAAACCTAACAGCAATATCATTCAGAGCTGGGATTTGTTATTTCTATTCTCCATTAAGCCATGTATAAAAGAAGGCATTTAATAAGATTATAAGAAGAGAGATGGAGAGAATGTCATAGATTTCAGAAAAGCTTTTTGGTAAAGCCTCTCGTGAAACTTATCTGCCCTGTGGGAAAATATAGTTTGGGCGAGAGATCAAGCAAATGCCGAGGTTCCCAGGGTCACAGCGTGAGGCTCAAGGATAGTCAATATTCACCAGACTGACTAAAGTCAAGAAAAAGAAAAGTTGGTCAGTAAGTTCATGGATTTGGTACAAGAGTTATCAAATTTAATGATTAAATCATAATTTTAGATTATTATTTTAGTCTAGAGTGAATAAAGTTTCATTTAAACACACATTTCTATGTAAAATTTTATCTTGGAATAGTGTTTAAGTAAGGACTGATGGTTATAAAAAGTAACAATTCAATGAAAATTTCTGGGCTGTTAGTTGATCATGAACTTTATAGGAACCCATAGTGTGACATGGCTATTTAAAAAGTTAGGACAGTTTTAAAGCTGTGATTATGCATGTTATAATGTCTCCTTACTGCCAAAAAATAAATAATTCTCTTTTCTCATGATAGTATTTGGAGTTGCACACTCAGTTTTGGTATTGTATTGGTGAGTAGAATACACTCTAAAAAGTTTTAAATTGGGCTTGTTAGAATTGTGAAGTGTCATAGAAAATCTATGTTAAAAACTGTACTTTTCCCTCTGGAAAAGTGAAGATTGATGGAAACCAAAATATCCTCTCTGTACGTGTATTTATTAAGCAAACATATTTTCCCCTAAGTGAATGAAAGTGTGAGCGGTACCAGAACTACACACATGGACAAGATCTGATGAGAGTTTGGGGAGAGACAAAGACACAAGAAAGAAAGCTACAAGATGAAGAAATGGCACACTACCTAAGGCCCCAGTAATGGAATCACTAATCAGTCTTAACAGTTATATCATCTTCTAGCTTGACAGTGTAAAGAAAAGCAGCAGAATACCTAGGCAGAGAGAAAAACATTTTAAGAAGGAAAAAGTATTCAGTAATTCTTTATGATATGCAGCCACAGGGGGGTATGGAGATCTAGCTCAGTGGCATGAGTGCCTGCCTGGTAGGCACAAGGTCTTGAGTTCAATTGCAGGTATAGAGAAGGAAAGAAAGAAAGGAAGGAAGAAAGGAAGAAAGGAAGAAAGGAAGAAAGGAAGGAAGGAAGAAAGAAAGAAAGAAAGAAAGAAAGAAAGAAAGAAAGAAAGAAAGACAGAAAGACAGAAAGACAGAAAGAAAGAAAGAAAAGGAAAGGAAACTCCAGTGATATTCAGCCATAGAAAACTTGAGATGGGCAAAAGGATGGAAGAAGACACTACAGTATTTAATCAAGATGATTTTCTTAGTATGTGAAAAGCAAATTCATATGTTAAAAAGATTTATTATGGAGCATAAATGGTTAAGCATAACCAATACATCTTTGAAAATGAGGAAAATGGGTCTAACTATATTAAAAAGCAATTCATAGTTTGGAAAGAATGACTACATCAACAAAGCAAAATCATGATCTTATACACATATTCAAACATGTATACACAGTTGGCATGTGAGAAAACATACATTTCAAATCTGTAGGGAAAAGGGATTTAATAATTTAATGAATCAAACTTTCTGGGAAAATTTGTTGACTTCTTAGAAAAATTAAATGAAAACTCAGTGTTACATATCCAAATAAATTCCAAATCATGCTACAATATAAATGCCAAAATGTGGAACATCAAAACACATAAAAATAAACACAGATAGTCATTTCAGAATGATGAAGCTTTTTTTTGTGATGTCAAATCCAAAAGAATAATAAAGAAACTATGTAGAAAATAATTTATAGTTTCTATTTATCAAAGGAGGAGGAGGAGGAGGAGGAGGAGGAGGAGGAGGAGGAGGAGGAGGAGGAGGAGAAAGGGCAGGAGAAGGAGAGAAATGGAATAAAACCAATGACCAAGATCAGCCCTTGTTTCTACCCCTCATCCATCCCTACTCATATCTTTCTTTTTCTGTATTTCTATTTTCTGTAGATTGCATGCATGTCCTTCTAATTACTCAACTGCAGCCTGTAGAAGTCATCCTGGTATCTTCTCATTTCCTGCTTTCTCTCCTCAAACCTGTCAGCCCATATTATTTCATTTGCCATTCAAAATAGATTGTAAATTCCTCTGCTTCTGCCCATTCACAGCCATGGTCCTTATGCAGTGATCACAGAGATTCCTGTAATTATCTCCCAGTTGCTTTTACTGCGACGCACTTGGTCCTTGGCCCTCGTTCCTCCAGTCACAGCCAGGATGCTTCCCATGCTGTAGCAGTGGTCATCAGTCGCTACCTTCTCTATTTTAAGAACCTACCATGTACCAAGATTCTTCTGAGAGTTGAAGCAAAGGTGGTAAACAAAACAATGTGATTACATGTGCTTGTGGAACTGAAACTATAGTAAAGATGGGGAATAGGGGAAGACAATTAAAAATTAGTCAGGTAGTATTCAGCATAATACAAACTATGGGAAAATATTAATCAGGAAAGGAACACAGGACCTGCCTGGGAAGCTGTCTTATGCAATCATGTACACTACAGAAAAGCTTGGCAAAGAAATGATAGGGACTAAAATCCCAGGGAAGTAATTTTTTGTAATTCTTCTGAAAAAATGGTGAATTTTAAAAAATATATGTACCCAGAGAAAATATCTTTTTTATTTACCCCAAGGCACAATTCATAGGCTACACAGATGGTTTGTTTTAAGATGACCATGACTCATATGAAAAACAGAATGCAAGGGTAAAAGCAGCAATATAATTTATGAGATTATTGGAAAATTCCTAGTGAATAGTTACAATAACTTGAACAAGACTTTAGTGGTAGAAGTCATGAGAAAAGATTGAAGGTGGATATATTTTGAAGCTAGAATAAACAAAGAAAATATGGTTGTTGGATTATGTATGGGACTATACTGGCGATCAAACTCAGGAAAACTTTGTATTTGCCAGGCTGGCATTTATGCCACTAAAGCTATATCCCCAACCCCCTAATTCTTGTAATATCATCTTGAATTATTCTTTCCCATACTCACAAAAGTAAAAATACATTGAGCATCTTTCTAACTCTTATGGAGTCCAAGTCCACTCTCTATTTGGGCCTAAGACATCTGCTGTCCTCCATCACGAGGCCCTCTGTCCCCTGATCTGAACCTAGCTTACTGATTCTCCTCAGATAAGGAGCTCAGAAGTTTCTCTTGTGTGTCACTGTGACCAACTTACTTAAAATAGAACTTGCAACCACTCACAAATTTCTACTGAGTTATTCTCACTATGTAACTTTCCAACATCCCTGATAAAATTGATACATTTCTTTATTGTCAATATTCCTAGAATATAAGATCTATGCTATTAGAATAAAAATCAAGACATGAAATAGTGACCAATAAACAGTAAGCACATTGAGAAAATATTTGCATTTCTTTGATTGGATTACCCCAAAGTGTTCTTTACCTTAGGACTCCATGTGTCCTATTTTAGATGGTCCATTAGTTGCTGATACCAAAATGCTAGATACCTACAATCTAAAGGGAAAGTGATTTATTTTGCCTCACAGTTTCAGACTTGCTCCACTGCACAGGGAGGAGGGAGAGCAAAAGTGCTCAACCCTAGGAAGCAGGAGTGAAGGGAAGGGCTGGAGAAAGAGTAACTGAGTCAGTCAGGACCCCACTCCCAACAGTGCAGTGAGCTCCTGAGTGTAACAGTGGATGGATCCATTGGTTGGTGTAGCACCCCATGATCTAATCACCTTTCACAAGCATGAGGATTTGGGGAGGAACTTTTAGATCTTAATCAGAACATGGAATACAATCAAAATATTCCCTTTTTGAAAGGAATTTAATGCTAACAGACTGGATTTATATTTTAGAAAGATGTAAACAGGGTAAAACTTTCTCATTTTCCTCTACACCCTTCTGTCTGGAAGTATGTTACTTTTCTCTTGTTGCTGGGACAAAATATCCAACATCCAGAATGAAGAAAGGAAAGATTTATTTAGCTCACAGTTAGTGGAGGTTTCAGTCCATACTCAGCTGGCTCTAAGGCAGAGTGGCGCATGGCAGAGGGCAGCTGTTTATGAGGGGGAAACAGCAAACAGCAAGAGCAAAGGGGAGGAGCAGTGAAAGTGGCAGCAGCAGAGACAAGCCTCTAGCCTTTCCTTCTATTGCCTTCAGGCTATCCACGCCAGGGCAGGTGTAGCATTTGCTAATTCCAGCAGCAGTCATACCCTTAATCCCAGCATCGGATTATAAATTGATCACAAACTCTAGAAGCCTGCCCAAGTGACTACGTGAGACATTGGGAGGACAACTAGATACAAGCCATAACAAGGTGCTTTGTACTTATTATAGAAAACGGTATCTGTACTCTTTACATTTCTAAATACCACCTGTCTTGATCTTTACAATGAAAATTAATTTGTGTTGACAATCTCCAGTAATGTCAGAGATTATAGAAAATAAGCAATATGAGGTAAAGCCAGTTTACATTAACTAGAGATACTCATTCAGAATAAAATACGTTAGTTCTAAATCAATATAATATTTTGTTATATATAGAACATCAATTATATACATGAAGGGTAATAATTGTCTAGTTTTAAGTCCTGCCTAGGGGTAGTTTAATTCTATTGCCAAGCTGCTAGAAATTCAATTGATGCAGTGCAAATTAATGGTCAATGTTAATATTACAAAGTTTATGAGATTTAGATCCAAAACAGAGGCTGCTGCAAATAACATTTCAATTATTAGTTCTCCTGGTGGTCTTTAATAAAAGAGATGAAATAGTTATTATTCCAAAGCTATGGTTGTGTTCAAATGATCTTAATGCTCCTATATTAAAGGCACTGAAGAGATTTATCATGTATTCTTTTATGTAAATATTTGTTAGTTTAATTTTTTGTGCTATTTGGTATGTCACAAAACCACTTCAGACTACATACCTTTGCTTGTTCTAGAATCTTACTAAGATATTCACTTGGGGCTTCTTTCTGTTCTGCACTGAAACCAACAAAGTGATATTGATAATCCAAGAATACCTACCTTGGACAACCCCTCCTGAGCTGGCAGTTACTAGACCTAGGGATGAAAGAGCATTTAGAACATTTAGGAAAAAAGTTATTCCAAACAGAGTCAAGGCAAACTTTGACAGATTTTGTTTGCATTCCTATGAATGATTAGCAGCATCTGTGAGAGAAACAGGAGAGAGAGGGCGAGTCCACCGGGAAAGCTGAAAGTGATGTGCTCTCACTTCCTGAGAGTTTCCTCCTAGCCTACTAGTCTGGGTCCTAATTCACTTAGCAGAGCCTCCTTCCTGACAGCCCGGCTTCTAGTCACACCTTCTTGAAAGCCATCTTTCTGACTAAGAAATGTAGTCTGTTTGGTTGAATTACAGTGAGGCTCCCATGTAAGACACCAGATTTTTCAAAGAATCTTTCTGTCACACCAAAGTTTGATTGTTTTGAGCTTCCTTTTGTATTAGTATTTACTATGTATTACTAGAATGAAGACTTTCACTAAATTCTTAAGCTTTTCTAGAGCAGGAATTGTCTTATTCATGTATTCAGAATGTCTAGGAAAAGCCCTGGCATATAGTGAATACTCAAAAAATACAAGTTGAGCTGATCTGATAAGAATAATGTCTTAACTTGTAAAATTATTTGTGTTTTTTTCAACTAAGGGACTAAAATATCCTCTGGATTTGTGTGCATTTCTATAGGAACATATTTAATATAGTAGATTTTTAGACATGGGACTGTCCAGTTCTGCAAAGTTTATTAAAAATATTCTTACTGTCATTAAACTATTTTTAGTTCAGAACTTATGAGATCTGAAAACCACCAAAATGTGTTCTGCATCATTTCAAAGTGGCTTTCGTATAGCCTGTTTTTTTTTTTTTGTTTATTTGTCTATTTTAATTTCTAACATTACTGAAAGGGAATGGGGACGGTGTTGTTAACACTACGACAAAAGAAGACACACTTTCTAGAAAATCTTTCACCTTTATAATTTTATCATATTGTTGCAAAATTCAAAAATAGCTAAAACCCCAAAAACATGTCCTTCAGTGTTTGCCTACGCAGTGATAACTGTGGGAGGAGGGCCAGACTCAAATGGGCATGTCTCAAAGAAAAGATCTTAGTGTTGTTCCATAGACTATCATTCAGCTCTGGTCTGGGCTCCTTCCCTTCTGCACACCTTTTGTCCCCCTCTGAGAATGGAAAAAAATCAGTGCTACTGTTTACAGAGCACGGCAAGGCTTCTGGGAATCCCTAGAGCCACCTATTGGCTGGAAACCTCCATCATATCCCCCTAAGCATCAGCTACTCTTGAACAAAAATATTGTAAATCTATAACAGAAAATACCACCCCCATGCAAGCCAGTATACTTCTGTTTTGTAGTTGCCCAGGTAACAGCTACTGTTCAATTGTTGCTTCTTTCTCTGAGAAATGGCCAGTCACTGTGATATGTAGCTGGTTACTTCGATGCACATTGTGTAAACCAGTACCCAACAACCCAGCCATGCTGCCTCTGTACTTAGTGCTTGCTTATCCCATGGAAACCCTAGACCACCAGTGAGCAGGGTCTGATGTTCTGGGAATGATCCTGATCAATAACCCTTAATGCAAATAAATCTACCTCCAAATCCTGGATGTCATTTTGGTGTATCTCTTTGCCACCGCACATCCAGGGTCTCTATAGAAAGGCTGTCTGAATGACTCTCATGGAGAGCAGTAGGCCATCGAAATACAATTTGCACCTGGTGGCAAAAGTTACAAGAAGTCAATACTTGATGAGGGAGGACTTTCTAAAATCCTGAAACAGCAGAGTGGCTCAAGGCGATTTGTTGTATTTGCAATAAAAGTGTAATCCAGTGTAATATGCAGGTAGTTCTCAACTAGGGCGAGCCAGCTGTGAGACTATTGAAGAACATCTCTCCCTCCCACCAAATGAGCTGTTAAGAGGACAGACAGCACTGGTAAAGGGCTAAAAAGAATTTCAAGAAAAAAAATAAAACTTCAGAAAAAGGTTCCACATCAGAGTTATGCTGGAAGATATACACCCAGTATAGAAATGTTGGTGATTCAATCGTGCGCATTTCAGACACTTAATCCTAGATGTGAGAGGAAAAAAAAAAAAACAGGAAAAGCTGTTTGTGTGCAGAGAGAAACTTTGATGGGAAAACATTAAACTATACAAAACTTATTTATACATAAAAATTGGAAGCAAGAATGTTTGTTAAAAATACTGCATTTTGTGTTTTTATAAACCTTATGTTACTACCATCTGTAACACACTTCTCTGGAATCTAGCTGGTTTGATGTGAGTTCACTACATTGATTTGGAGTTGATTTTAGTTCATTATGTGAATTTTCACCCAGAGTATTCCCTTCTTGGTAGTTTCTGGCTAATATTTCATCGTCCCGTACATAATGACAGGAAAGATCTTTTGTCTTTCAGTGTCTCCTGTAAGGGTTTCTTTAGGAGGATCTGAAAGGATCAAAAATGATTGAAAAGCTCAAAGAATAAAGAAACCCTGGGTTGCACATTCATATTTAATTTTTTTAGGTTTAATTGAGGCTGTTTCAAGTAAAAGAATTTTTAGAAGTGGTCTATTCTTCTCGCGCCAATAATTTCTGTTTTGTAAAATATCAAGACAGTAAAAGGCACATTGTAATCCCTGAGAATACGCAGCGGAGTCTTTTTAAGCATTTGCCCTTCTGCTGTAGCTAACAGCTCACTAATTAATTTTTACTTCAAATTTGGCTCTTAAAAAATTGTGGCGTTTGCTAAAATAACAATTGGATGCATCAGTTCTGGAAATCCATTGATAGAAGAGACTCGAGAGCTCAAAATATAACGTCCTCAGCACGTGGGTTTTTTTCTGGGGCAAAGAAGGCGGGACAGCGGGGAAGCAGAGGGGTTTGTGTAGGGCGACAGTAAGCCCGAGGAGGGCAGGCTGAGCGGGAGGCCCCGATGGGACATTCCAGGGTAGGTAGCACTTACAGCAGGGCTTGGGAAGTGAGTATTGAACGCAGAAGTGTCAATCAAGGCTGCTACTTGTTTGCACAGATGTGAAAGGAAGAGAACTGCGGGGGGCCCAGCCAGCTTGCGCTCTTGGTTAGAGCTTTGTTTAAAAGAAAACACACATAACTGCATAACTAGATCATCAAGGCTGAGTCTTGGAGAATACGAAGATATATATATATATATATATATATATATATCACAAAGAAAAATACTGTTCTAAAACAGTATTTTAGAAATACTGATGGCAGCTCTGAGAACTGTTCAGAAAGCAATTGGGTAGGAGTGAAGGGCGTTTTTCTAGTCCAAAGGAGAAAGCAGTGCGACGGAGAAAGAAATCAGAGTAAATTAAAGGCTATCACCTTCGAGAAACTCGTGGTACAACAGTGCGTATTTTTCTTTCTTTGAAATATAAAGTGCTAAATAGATGCCACGCGTTTGTTAACAGTTGTATTTCTCAGATGTATGGAAAACAATGTCACTTGTTGTGACTTTATATTTTCTCAGCTAATAGCAGTTTAGTTTTTGACATATATTGGTAAGTCATTCCTTGTATGAATCATCTTTTTATTGAGCTGCTTAGCAGACAAGCATAACTGCCTGGTTCAGACGTTATTTGAAAGTAAGATACAACTTTTTAAGCATTTTTATTAAATAAATGAAAGTGACTGATAAAATTGCTAACAGTAGTCTATAGACATGACTTTATGAGCTCAGTTCCTAGACTATTTCAAAGGAATAATTTAATCTAAGATTTTACTAAAAAAAATAGTGAATAAGTGTTGGGTTTATATCAACAAAATTTCTAGAAGGCATATTTTCAGATAATATGGCTAAATTTTATAAAATGGACCAAGTGATGACATTTTATAGATGATAGACATTATTTTCTAAAAGTTTCCATTTTCTGTCAGTCCCTTTCCACATCACACTGACTTTCATATCATTGCTCGTAATTTTTCGCTCATGAAAAGCTCTTGGTGCTACCTTTTCAAATTATACTTTATAAAAGAAATAAGGCATTTTAATATCAGTTCTGTTTTCTGTAGACTGAAACATGCAAAAAAGTTTTCTTATTTTTTCCCACATATCCTTTCCACACACTGTTTTTCCAAAGGAGGTAAAAGTCTACCACGTACAAATAAGTGCTTTATGATATAGTCATTAGTTGTGCTTCACATGAATATTTTAAGTTTTAAACACTTTGGCTTGCTCTTTGAATATAACATTATGCAAATATCTCGTTTTTAAATTAATTACTCAGCAATTATGTTTCCATGTTGATGTGCATGCTTTGGTCACCTTGTTTGATGACTAACATTGAAAATGGAATTTTCTTTCATTTATGTATGCCTCAAGACATACCCAGAACCTGGCTGACATAAAGTGAATGCTCAGGTAATGTTTGC
>NW_004524685.1:7786795-7787666 GCF_000260255.1 Octodon degus | reverse complement strand
TTCCTTCCTTCCTTCCTTCCTTCCTTCCTTCCTTCCTTCCTTCTTTCCTTCCTTCCTTCCTTCTTTCCTTCCTTCCTTCCTTCTTTCCTTCCTCTCTCCTTCCCCCCACTTCTTCATGTTACAACATTTTAGATTGAACACAAGTCCTCGTGCATGCTAAGCAAATGCTCTACCACTGAGTTACATCCCCAGGTCAACACTTTGACTTTATAATAACAACACTTAATTTAACACACAAACACATGCACAGCTGTATACTTTCTTTCCATATGCCCTTATTTTATTAGATTCCCCATCCCCTATGTTTTACATATTGTTGCTGAAAACTAAGACACAAGTACACCCAAGATCAGGATCACCAGAATGAAGCTCTCCTCCATGTCTCATGCCACTGGCAAGCCTTCAGGGACAATAGCACCCATGGAGCTAAGACTTACTGCGACCACCATGTTTTCTGGAGTCCCTCCAGAGGACCCCCAGGGGTTGTTCTTGAGCAGTGTTTCCCTTCTCTGCAACACACCCATAGTAACTTACATATTTTTCTTCCTCACTCTCATCATAGATTTGCTTTCAACAAGTAATGCCCTATGAACATTCCCCTTTATTAATGAAAATGCTTCAATGTTGGATCTATGCTTTCATACTTTTCAGAAGCATTGAGATCTGTAAAAGATCCTACTAAATCCATTTTTGTGAAATTCTTAGGAATTATTCTTGCCCTTTTTCTGTAATTTTCTTTATCCATGATGTACCTTTAACTATGTATCCACTAGGCAACCAGAATATTTCAACTACATTATGTCAGGAGACCACCAGCATGTATGTGCTCCATCATCAACTGAAATGTTATGTAGTGGATATTTGTGTGTAT
>NW_004524685.1:7784156-7786470 GCF_000260255.1 Octodon degus | reverse complement strand
TGTTTACTGAATTTATTTACTGATCTCTGCTAAAAGATGCAGCACCCCTCTTTTCTCTGTAACTACCCACACCACTCCTATCCTCTAACATATTCCACTTTCCTACTTTCATTGCCAACCATTTGCCTGTTTTTCTTCAGATGATATTCCTTTTATTTCATTTAATTCACCAGATAGAGAGAAATATATGAACACTGAGGCACCATGGAACTTTGTGACTGAGCTAGCGCCCAAGTGTAGTGAGACCTACTGAAAGGCATAGCCAGCCAGCCTTGGGCTGTGGCCTCTGGCCTGCCTGCAAGGATACTCTACTTTCTTGATCCTTAGTTTCCTAGCAGCGTGGCTGCGGTTGTACAGCTTCTTCTCAACTGTGTCACTGTGCCAAGCAATAATGATCAAACAATGAATTATTAGTAGAGACTTTGTCCATAAACTTAAAAATAGTTTTACTACATCCTATATTTTATAGGCTAGTCTGTTTTTTGTAAAAAAAATAATTGCCTTATTAAGTGGAAGAAAATGGAAACATAATCACTTGTGAAACACTTCCACTAATTTAGGCAGCATGTATTTGATAAATGACTTACATTTCTACTACTCATTATGCCAGAGGCAATGTTATGGGTGGTTGTTTCAGATGTGAAAACAAATCAAATAATGTGTAATTTCCAAATAGGTTTATCTTTTCAAAAAGAATGAGTGACTTTTTTCGAGTTCTATTTTTTATTTACATCGGAATATGTAGCTTCATATTTGTTGCTATTTTTCTAAATAGAAGTCTCATAATACAAGTTAGCATCATGTGCAGAGCGAATTATAAGTCTCACATAGCTGTCTAGCACTTTCAACTTTATTAACATGCTTTCACACTTATTAAGTCATTGCATTTCCTGAAAAAGATATGAGAAGTAAATAGAGCCAGGATTAATTTTGCTATTTATAGCACAGGAGAAATGGGCAAAGTTTCTATGAATAACTGCTCTGAACATTGCAGGGAGTGGAGGCTGCAGACTTCTCACGACATGGAGACTTCAGGTCCTGGATCCTCAGAACTCATTCCAAGCATAATCTGTCTGGTTTTTAGGATCTGGTTGCTTCTGATACTACGGTAGATGAATGAGTCAGAGAACAGATCTCAGCAAGAGCTGAACCAGAAATCCGCAAGTACGGGTGGCCAAACATCACCAATGTGACGCCGAGGTTACCATGGTAGAATATCCACATTTGAGACTTGAGGTCTAAAAACCTCAGGAATATCCTTGGTGATATCGGACTGGACTTGACAAGTTTTCCTCTCAAATAATAATCTCATTATAAGAAAAAACCCTCTATTAGACACAGGTAAGTATGTTATTATCCTTAGATCTCACAATAAATTATTGCAGACTTTATGCAAAAAGGATATAGTTCGTCTTAAATATTCTTGACACACACACAAGCAAAATCAAATGTTTGAAGGTAAGAATGTGAAGTCATCCAACAATAGTGGTGACACCATGAATGTGTGAACAAAATGCATGTATTAAATATGTATAATTTTTGGTGTATATAATATACTCCAACACATTATTGAAAAAAAAACATTATCACTGAATATTTTAAAGGAAAGTAATTCTCACTTTCATCTTGTCTCCTCTCTACTTTTCTGTACAAAAATAACCTAAACTAGTTTAGCCAAAGTCAACAGCAGCACAGTGGGACTTGGCTGTGTGAGGTTTAGAGCTGGCTGCTGAATCCATTCCTGGAGGTTGCTAGTGGGAAGCTCAATGGAGTAGCAGCTCATGAACTTTACACCTCATTGTGCAAAAGCCTATTTGGAAATGTTCAGCCTTTGGCAAGATACAGGATCTCTAAATCATCCTTGCATGGTTTAGAAATTCTTGTTCATAAACAGAACCAATAACAACACTGTGCGCCCTATTTTCAGCACTGACATTGTGTTCCATTAAAAGAAACAGCTGTATCCAGTTCTTACAGGCAGCTATATTTGAGTTTCCATCCAATGAAATAGAATGCCATGAGTTTTCAACACTTTGACAGAGAAAATATCGAGGATGAAGAATGGGCAATTAGCATTATCAAAATTAGAAAAAGGGTGATGATTTATAATACCTTCTTTTGGGCGATGACCATTAAAATTGGATTGCCAATATTTATAAATATATATGATGTGCATTGTGACAAATAGTAGACAAGCCCCGTACTTTTCATGTATCACCACCTAGAGGGCTGAAAAGAACCAGGAACTTAAGGGATCACTCACACTGCAGTTTTATTTATTTATTTATTTATTTATTTATTTATTTATTTATTT
>NW_004524685.1:7763607-7783541 GCF_000260255.1 Octodon degus | reverse complement strand
TTATTATTATTATTGCTAAGCTTGCCAATTCTGGGCATGGAGTGCTGATCTGTACTCCTACATAGCTGTGAGGGAATCTGGAAAGCCTTCCCCAGATGAACCACCTACCCTGTCCCTGAGGAAGGCATAGAAATCAGAATGCATTAAATGGAGGGTAAAGAATCCTTTAAACTTGTGAAAAATGCAGGAGCACTCATTGCCATCCAGAATAGGAGAAGGCCAGGCCTGAACATGTGGTCTGCTCAAGGGAAAGGCAGGCAAAGGCAAGCCCTTAGAAGCTCTTCATCCACTGGGCACGTGGGCCTGCCTTCTCCCACCGGAAGTGTCCACTTGTGCACCCCACAATCACCACAATGACCTTCCAGGTTGGGAAGCTTAGCCCAAGGTGTGTATGTACAAGTATGGGCAAGTGGCAGCTGACCTTGAATAAATATTGTTGACTCTCTCTGAATATGGTCTGTAACTCAACTTATTACTTCTGGAAGTTTTTATTGTTCTGCTTTGTTTTGCTTTGTGTGAGACGTGTCCTGCCAGGTTTAATTTCCCCCCAGCTTCAGGTGCAACTTCTGTAGATGCCTGCCCTTTTGTACTTGAATTGCCTGGTGGATTCATGTATTAAATCTGAAGTTAGTTAGAAGCAACTTGCCAGTGGGCATCTCCATATCCTGGGAGTGATTGCTTCTGGGTTCTCTGCTCTTTCTGTAATACCAGTCCCAATTGCATTTTTGTTTTTTTCCCCCATCATAGGGGGCCTTTAAAATGTGTTCTTTATTGGATTTATTGTGTGTAAACCACTTTCAAATGCTTTCTATGGTTTTAAGCTAGAATGGCATTGCACTGAAGAGGAAAACATCACCTCGCCCAGTGTCCGGGCCTCCTCCCCTCCACTCTCGCCATCCCCGAGACAGCTTCTGTCTAGAGCTCTGGCCCACTGCTTCGGAGCGAGCTTGTCGGCCTGGGAGTGGCAGCACTGGGCCGGAACTCTCAGTGATGAATGTCAGCACAGCGGCCGCAGCCTTTCTGCCAGACAGGAGGCTAAGAGGCAAGCGGCAGGGAGTTCACGAGCTTGGAGGGCTTGTTAGACAGAGCTCAGAATTCTGGTGAACATCTCTCTGCCATGCCACAGAGCAGCTGCAGCCCTGACAGTGGGAGTCCTCAGACTGATTTTTCAAAAGGCTCCCCCTCCAGAATGTAATGCCATTTGACACTGTTAAATGTCCTGAATCTCCATTCATTGGCAAAGTTGCTAATTTGGTCAGAGACTATTTCACTTACTACCCTGATCTTTTTCTCTTTTTCTGTGAACTTCTTAACTCCCTGCTTACAGAAATTTCTGGTGTAATGCCTGTTTATGTCAATTTAGGTATTAGCTCTTTTAAGCGATTTCATGCTAAGTAGCAAGTGATTTTTCCCTGGAAAAAGATTTGGAGAATTTAGGTGACACAAAATGATCTACTTATAAAAATATTCCATTCACTAATCAAAGTTAAATTTTGTTCATTCCTCAATTAAATTTTGAGGCTCTGCCATCTGTCTCTTCTAGACACTGGAGTTAAAACGAGGAACAAGACAATTTATATAGATTCCATATGACTAGAGAAAAAGCATAACTCTGTAAATAAACAAGACTTAATTGCCAGAAGTGCAGTATTGTGGGTGCAAAGTAGTGCTATAGCTAGAACGCCCTCTCCAGAATTAATGCTTGGAGCTTAATTCCCAGTAGGATGGTGTCAGAAGGTGAACACTAAGGTGAACACCAGTGCCTACATCATGAAGGCACAAGGAGATGAATGATTGATGTCATCGTAAGAATGGCCCATGTAGGGCCGGCGAGGTAGTTTCAGCAGACTAAGTACCTGCTTAGGCAAGCACAGTGACTGGGGTTCGATCCCCAGCAACATGCTGCGTTGGCTCCACCCCCAGGAATGCTGAGCCCATCACTGAGACCGGGCATGGTGGTGCACGCCTATAATCCTAGAGCTGGGGAGGCTGAGACAAGGGGATCACTAGGAGTCAAATTGTAGTGAGACGCTGTACCAAACACACACACACACACACACACACACACACACACACGCACAGAGGATGGCCCATGACAGTGTACTCATGTTCTTATTTCCAGAATTGAGAGCCAATGTATTTCTTTTCTTTATAAATTATCTGGTCTCATGTGTTCTCTTCTCTCCACCCAAAAGTAGATTGGGAAAATAAGGAAAATGACGGTGGGAGCTACTTGCAACTCCATGTAGGGTGACCAGAGAAGGCGGGTTCTTTGAGGGAGTGGTACTGAGACAGTGATCTGAAGGTAGGAATGCAACTCAGAGAGCTTTGGGGTGCTGGAAGGATTAACACAAAGAACATATGTATGATATTTAGATGGAGAATGGACATGAAACGTCTGATGACTTGTTTCTCATAACAATGACAGTATTTACATAGGGTGAAGCATATTCTTACCATTTGGACAGTATGTATTAAATAGGTAGCACTGCAACTTGGACTCCACCAGCAACAGGCTTATAGAAAGAAATTAGTTCACACATGCTGTATTCAGGAGCATTGATTATGCCTTTGGGACTAGAAGAGGAGGAAAACAAGCAGGTTTGGGTAGAGGAAGAAATCAAGCTTTAATAAAGATTCAAAGGGAGGCTCACCTGGCCTTGAAGAAGTCTTTAAATATACCATAATCCTTCAGACCTATTAGTCATTATAGCAAGAGCTCCAGGTCTTTATTTTCCCGTAGAAAGGGACACAAGTTGCCTCGTAGAAAGAGCAGCCCTCTTTGGTCTGAGCAGTTTGGTAAGAGAGTGCTGGGTGCTGGTCAGTAACTCTACATGTTCTTCTACCTCTTGTAGAGCATTTTCCCCACATGCCCTCCAGGATCTGAGCAGTGCAGTACAGGAGCAAGCAACGAAATATTTGGGATCTCCTAGACCCTTCTGATCCTGCATTCAATGCAGTTTATGTTCACTGTGAGTCTTTTCCTTTCCATGGCGTGATAGGAAGATTATGAGCTATCAGATATGAAGCACTATGTAAGGTGATTAATAAAATAAAATCTTTTCTGAAAGGTTTAAATGTGTCCTGGGTGAGCTTGAAACAAACAGATGCAAAACCACTCACTATACCTTCTAATGTAAGATCAAGTGAACTAAGAAGTAAATAGCAACAAAGTTTTTAATAATGCAAAACATAGCATATCATTTCTGATAAAAGGTAGTCTAGTAGATAGTGTAAATGTTGAACTACAGAAGACATCTCTAAGTAGACAGCTGATGCATCAGAATGAAGACAAATCTTCCAGACTGAAATATGGAGTCTGATGGTCAAGAGAATACGTGAGTGGAAAGGGCAGTATGGGAAATGTACTGAAAGACAAGATGAAAACAGTATTCACACACAGAAAGTTACATGCACTAATGCTTTATTTACATTTAAGACCTGATTCTTGAGGACAGAGTCTCAAAATGTGACTAATGGGGCGCCAGCTTTAGGACCACATGGGATGACTTAAAAGGTCTGACTTCCGTACCTTCATCCTATATGTTCTGATTCAGAATTTCTGGGGCCAGGTTCCTGAAGTTTGTCTTCTGATGTCAGAGAATCTTTGTTTTAAACATAAGAAATATCTGAAAATACAATTTTCCACACCTATATTTCCACAGCACTTGCATGAGGCTTTTCTTATTGTTAAAATATTAAAATGCAGTGCACTAGGAGTTATGGTATCAAGTATTTCTCTTGAAACAAAAGTTAGTCAGTTAGCACACTTGCAGTCCACTTGTCCATTTCCACTAATGAAGAGCATCTCAAGAGCTCACTCCTTGTACCAAAAATACCTTGAGCCAGATGCCCAATGATTATAGCTCATCCTGTAGATTTTTTAGTTTTTTTTTTTCTGTAGTTCTTAGTGGGACAGTTTGTTTCTGCTGATCATAAAAATCATTTCACAATAGAACAACCAAAAAAAAAAAAAAAAAAAAAAAGAAAGAAAGAAACTTCAGGGGATTGGGGGGCTCTTTTTTTCAGAGTTGTAGTCACAGCAGGAAGTTTATTTTTTGTTTATGATCTGTAAATTTCCACCCAAATCCCTGATAAGTTTCAGATCCCAGAGTAGCCAGTTTAATGTTTTATTTTCCACTTCTCAGTCAGCACAATAATTTAAGTATTTTTTCTTAGGAATCCTTTTCCCTTGCTTCAGTCATAATTACTTTTTTCCATTTTCCTTATCTTAGAAATCTCATGTTAATGTTTTCTTTTATCTTAGTCTTTTTTTTCCTATTTCCTTGGGAAATTACATGATGGCTGCACACACTAGTGTTGTATATATTTTGTAAAGTGTATCAGGTTCTTCACCTATCTCTTTTTTTAATGTTGAATTGTCGCTGTAAAATGCAGGTAGTATAAATAACAATGCCTCTTTTTCCTTTTCCTCCTGCAATTCATATATGACTACTTTTACACTTCTTTCCACATTTTGTTTCCCCAGAGATACTTTGTGGCTTGATGAGAAATTATTACCCTCCTCTGACAAAGAAAAAATATAGATACTAGCAAGATTAAGAAACTGCTCTCAGAGCCATAAATTAAGGAGTTAGTTGAAAGAAAGAACTCACAGCACCATTGGCAGGGAAGGTGTTGTGAGAGCCAAATTAACAAGTGGGTATTTCCAGTCTTCCCCAGATCTACCTAGACACATCCCATCTGTTCTGGTCCAAAATGGAGAACAGATAAATAAAACCAGAAGTAGAGAATAAAAGATTAGGCATGCGGGTAAAAATTGTGTGAGAGAAATGGGTTGATTTTTGAAAAAGAAAATTTGTATAAGTAACAGATCGTCTGTGTCAGTTAGGGATATGGATGGAGGAAACTGTGATACTTCAGAATAGTGTTTCTCTCCAAAATCCTATTTTGTCACAAAGAAGGATAAACTTTAGTCATTTCTAGGAAAATAAATGTGCTTTGAGACCATAAGATTAAGTGAAATAAACAGACTTCATTATTGTATGGAATGTTTTACCTGAGAAAGCCAAAATATGAATCACGAGAAAAATTAAAGATAATCAGAAAGAGAGGTAGATCTTTTGAAATGAAAGAAGACAAAGAGTTGGAAAAGGATGAGCTGAAAGAGGGAATTAGAAAAAGAGTGAAGATATATCATGAACATGCGCTAAGTTTCTGCAAGGAATGTGGTCCTTATGCATTACAAGCTAGTAAAATACTGTTATCTGTATCTTTTCTCTGTAACATGTCAAAATGCTATTAAAATATTTGAAAACAAAAAATGACTCCTAGAGGTGGATGTGCATGATTGTGATTTTGCTCTGATTCATGATTGATCGCAGTGAGGTTAATAAAGAAATTCCAAGCAAGCAGGTACTGCATATCAGGGACTGAAAGAAGTGTCTTCACCAAAGACTCTAGGAAGGGGAGAACTGCTTCATTCCTAATGTACAAGAGTGAATTTTCCCAGGCAAATGTTACAGAATAGTCTCTGTCCATGGAGTAGGAACCAGAGTCACCTGGAGAAGCCAGCTTGTACCAGAATTAGTAAGGATGTGGTCAGATGAACACAGGTCATTGGTTTAGCTGCCAAAAGCATTAACAGAAGCTGAGTGAACTGTCTGCCTGACATATGGGACTTTCAGACCATGCTGGAATTCAGAAGTATGGTAGAAAATGGATTCTAATTATTAATTTCTTAGAGAATGTCTTAGACTTTTTTCTGGGAATATAACAGAGTGCCTGGGACTAGGTAGTTTATAAAGAAAAGAGGCTTACTTAGCTCACATTGATGGAGGTTCAAGATCATCACTGGGCTGGCTTCTGCTTATGACAAGGCACACATAACAGAGCATGCGGAGGAACCAAAGTACCATATACGAAACTCTGCTCTGTATCAACCTATTCTTGAAATAGTATTCACTCATCTAACTTCACAAATCCTAACTTTTTCAGAATCTAATCTAATCTCTCCAGAAAGTCAGCGATTCATTCAACTCATTAGCATGGTGTCCTTGGGACCTAAGTATCAAATCCTGCCTCCCACATCTTACAGGTCTCATCATGTCTTCATGCTGTTATTTGGGTTCCAAGTTTCCAGTACATGGATCTTTGGTGGGAGTGAGCAGCAGGAGTGGCAGAACAGCAGAAATGGTATTGGTCCTCTCGTCCTTGTAGATGTAACTCATGAGACCCCAGTTGTATCTTCTCACATGTTGCCTACCACATAAAACTAACTCCTGCGATTCTCAAGTACCCTTTGGCTATCTTTATTTTTTTTTTTTTTTGTCTCCATTGATCATCCAATTTCTAGGAAATTCTTTCTGTGTATTCTGCCTCTACTTCTGTAACTTCTTTGATTCTTCTCTTTTGTCCTCACTGATTGGCAAACTGACCATCAAAAAGTTGATCATTTTATCACCAGATGCCATAGCAAATATGTTCACCTCTTGCTGCTACAGTTCCCTCTCCCGAGGAGCACTGTAAATCCCCAGACTGGCATCCTGGTGAACCATTAATGCACACATGTGACTCCAATGAGAAAAAGATTGATGCTTGGAGAAAAGAGCATTAGTTTTCTTGACAGTTGTGTTAGTGTAAATTCATGAGAATGCAGTTGTAATTTTATGTTAGTTGTCTCAGTTACTCTTCTCTCATTGCTGGAACAAAATATTCAACATCCAGAGTTAAAGAAGGAAAAGTTTATTTAGCTCACAGTTAGTGGAGGTTTCAGTCCATACTCAGCTGGCTCCAAGGCAGAGCGGCACATGGTAGAGAGCAGTCATTCATGGTGGCAGCAAAGAGCAAGAGCACAAAATGAATGGCCACCGCTCAGACAGCTAGTAATCTTTCTCCTCTCTTCACATTGTGATGCAAATTACCTGCCCCAGGGTGGGTGCAGCACCCATGCCCACAATAATCAATCTCAAACTCCAGATCGCCCCATGGCTGCATGAGGCTTTGAGGGGACACTTAGACACAAACCATAACAGTCAGTCTTATAAACACAGTTAATGTACATCTATCATTAAGAGGTTTATCATTTTTAGTATGTAGAAAAGAAGGAAAAGGAGGAGAAGAAGAAGGGCAAAGGTGAAGAACTCTAACCATGAAAGACTGAGGGTGTGGTCCAGGACTGTGGTGATATTGCTGTAACAGGGACTCTACTGGCACCTACCCAGCTTCCCCTAGTTCTTTAGCTTCCAGATCATCTTCTTATTTTATTTTTCCAGGTAATTTTACATTATACGTGCTCAAATCAGAAGGTTGCTTCTCTTTATTTTAAGGAGAACCTAAAAATCACTTCTTTATTTTCAGAGATAATTAGTTGAATTTCAATAATGTTGAACAGAATTCTTTGGAATATGTAACAATTTCAAGTAGTGCCCAGATCTGATTTAATGATGTGCATGAATGACTGAGTTACATTGAAGAAAGCATCTTTATCTGAAATTAATATTCCTTCATATTTTGAAGGAGCTAGTAGTTTATCTTTTCCATTTACGTATTTGGTACAGGATCCACTATGCAGCTTAGACTCTTCGTCATCCTCCTATTTCCAGCCTACACAGCGCTGGGATTATAGATGTGGGCCACCATGCCCAGACTCGGTTGCTGGTTCAGCGTGCTCCAGGGGCAGGGCTGGGATCAAGCCCTGGTCCTTGCACTTGCCAAAGCAGGTGCTTAGCCTCCTGAACTATCTCACCAGCCATGAAACTAGAAATATCTAATGACTACTACTTTCATTAAGCCACACAGATTTCCAAGTTAATATGGAGATGGTCAGTAAACATTATCGCAATCTTATTTTCCTCATGTTACTTTGCAGTATTTTTTCTCTCTCTTTCCTTTTCTTTGTGTTTGCCCTTCTTAATCCATCTACTGTGTATGACACTTAATTTTTTCAAATGAAGTCTGATTTTATTTCATTGTTTCATTTGAAAACTTATTAGTTGTCATTCTATCCAATGATAAAATACTCTTTAGTTAAACAATTATAACTCTGAATTTCTTAGTATGAATTCTAGTTTTTTCCTGTAATATTTCTATCAGAATAAAGAGGAAAAATATGCCTCAGGTTAGTTTTAACTCTTTTTTTTCCTGGAACTGGGGATTGAACTCAGGCCCTTGCATTTGCTAGGTAAGTGCTTATTCTACTGGGCCATCTCCCCAGCCCCTTCTTCATATATTCCTGGCATACTCTATGATATGTATGACTAAATAGTTCTCTTCGTATAACTTTTATGAATTGTTTATCCATGTTTTTGGCAAAAGTTTTAATGAAATTAAATATTAATCTATAGAATTAAATGCACACATATGTATATAGTTGTATATTCATATGTGTCTTGTATGATATGCAAAAGATAGCTTTCTAAGAAGGCTGTCGTACTGAGACAGCCCAAGGGTGAATTCTGAGGATATGCTATCATTAATGTTTAAATTTCTTTCACTTTTGAACTAGTTTTAAAAATTAATTAGTTCAATAATGCCAGACATCTAAATTGACTATTACCTTGCCTATTTTCATATGGAAATCTATGGATAAATGCTATTCTTCTACCATCACCTTTTATATTATTGAAGTAATACTGTAATAGTACCTTTGATTTATGCAGCACATTGTCCCTAAAGAGTTAGAACTGTTTTATATTATCTTATTAATACTTTTAACATTGCTGTGAAGTACAGGATGAAATGGGCGGCATTTATCATCATCCTCATTTGATGGTTAAAGACGCTAGGTGAAAAGGTGACTTAACTATCCTCAAATTGAAAATCCAACTAGTTGAAAGACAGAAGCAAAGCATGTTGGCCTCCAGTCTTCTAAATCTTTACCCAGTGTGTTAGTCAAAGCCCTGTGATAGTTAGTAGAGGTTTTTACATGTAGATAATGTAATTTAATTGAATACATTGCATGTCATGGTGCATATATACGCATTCCAATTCAAAAAATCATAAAAGGACTGATGTTAGGGGGCCTTTTAGTCCTTACTAAGAAGAAGCAAGAGCTTATCTGTGTGGGTGTCTCACTGGGTTAACAACTTTAAAAACGGAAAACTGCTTTTTGTTGAGCAGGCACTAAATGAAAACCAAACAAATTATTCACTCATTTAATGGGGAAGAAAAGCAGAATGTGTTTCATTGTGACACAGAATAAACAATTTTCATAGATCTAAAAGCAAATGTAAATAACTACTACAAAGACAACAATATGCAGTGCATTAGATTATTGTCACTGTCCTACTAACCTGTTTTGAAACTGTCTCATTGCTACTTCTTTCTCAATAAAATTAATATAAAAAATAAAAGTAAATGTGGCTGGTCAAATAGCTCAGCAAATTAAAGGGTCTGCAAGCAGGTTAAAGGGCCTGGGGTTCTATCCCCTGACCTGTCGTGCCAGTCCCGCTCCCGGTGCGGGCTGAGACCACAATTGAGACTGGGCATGGTTGCACGCACCTGCAATCCCAGCACTTGGAAGGCTGTAAACAGGAGAATCACTTTGAGTCCATTCTAGTAGTGAGACCTTGAATGCTCTGTAGACCCTTCCCTAAAATACAGAAAATAAAAAATAAAAGTTAATGTTTTTGGAATAAAAAATTAGCCATGCATAAAATAAAAATACAGCAAGGTGAAATTTAATTATTGATTATTTTCTATCTTCAATATTTTCCTCACTAATATTTTAACTTTTCTATACACATCAAAGTAAAATTGTAGTACAGAGAGACACTTTTAGATTAAAATGAAAAATAAGAGCATGAGAAGGACTAGGAAGGTCTTGAACTATTAAAATATATTTAACCTAAAAATAACCATAGGCTACACCAAGCAACACAATTTGAGTTCATACACAGAGAGCACATTGGTCAAATCACTTCCCTTTATGTAAAACTGTTGCTTGAAGTAAATTGGTGAATGTGTCTTTGCCTAATTTGAAATGCAAAGTTATCTCTTTGTCTAACATACTTAGTCTGTGTATCTATGTGTAAAAAGCTATAGTAGTTACTAACACGAATAGTCTGATAAGTGTAATAATTTTGCAAGATCTGTAATATTTAAGTGTTGTCTCTTCAGTGGTTATGAGGTAAAATCCTACCTAACCAAAAGACAATACTATCCTAATAAACTCAGAGATTACACTCTCAAAACAGATTAAAGAAATTGATTAAAGTGGGATATTAAAGAAAGAAAATGGAGCACTTAATGATATAAATTTTACCTGTATATTTTGGAGAAAGTAGAAAGAGCTTAAAATACAAAATGCCCAATGTACAAATAAAATGAGATTCAACCTGAATCGTTATACTTAGATAGTCAAACCATTTAACACAGTTTGATGTTAGCTGTTCATCTGTTTTTCTAAGATGTTGAAAGTCGTAATTCTGGGCTAGGGGCAGCTTCAGCTGACCCATGGTTTCCAGTGAGAAACTGACTTTCTTACTAATAGATGCTTTCTCTAAGTTTATGGAGGAGAGGATAACGTAGAGCACAAATCCAATCATTGTTTCAATGTAAGTAGTGACTCTCTGTAACAAAGGCTTTCCAGTTTTCCTTAGCAGGTAAAGTCAGGCAGGGATGCCAGGACTTAATAGAAGTATTCAAGGATAATTGCAAGAGCTTGTGCAGCTGACCCAAAGAAGTAGTTATCCAAACAACTACTTCATTCAGACAAAAAAGGGTTCAGATTAAACAAACTAGATTTTAACTGATGTACTTTGCTAGAGTGTAGTGCTGGAAGTGAATAACAAATCATTTCATTTAAATTAAAATCAATGAACCTTCTTCCATATTGCCATGGACTCTCCTTCACTTTGTGATGTATAGGTATTTTATCTTCTAAGTTTATTATTAACTTTCTTGTTTTTTTAAATCTGCTCTTGTCTTAGCTGTAAAATATTAATATGGAGAACCTTGAATTCTTCTGAAATAATAAAAAAACTCTATAATTTGCCCTAAAGTTTCTGGAAACTGACAATAATTTTAATCATTTGAAAGTATTAGAGATTTTTGTCTTTATGTTAAATTTGGTAAGTTGAGACATTATAATAAATATTAATAATGCAATTATTGTTTGAATATATAAGCAGACTGATTTATTAATGTGATAATCAAGTAGCAGCTATAAATAGAATTTTTCAGACTTAGATTGACTTTCTGTTTCCAACTCTTGCTTTTAAATTTTTATTTTTATTGGTAAATGTTTGAGGCGCATGGGCAGTTGAACCACGTAATAGCATATCTTCATTCTTTCTTTTATCCCTTTTCTCTCGCCACTCCCTCCATTTCTTGCTCTTTCCTACTGCAAATATCTTTCTATTTTCTACTGAATGTCTTTTAATTTGCTCTTTATTTATATTTTCAGTTTCTCATATAATAAACATCAACACAACTCATAATGGCTACATTTGGGAAACAGTTTATATGGCCATCAACAGATGAATGGATAAAGAAAACATGACATTTATTTGCAATGACGGGCTATTCTGCCATAAAGAGAGATCAACTTGAGTCACTTGTAGGAAAATAGGTTTACTTAGAGACCACAATATTATGTGAAGTAAATCAAACACGTGATATTAAGTATTGTTTGCATCCACCTGTTTAGTATTTGAAACTTGGGCACTGCCACCGACATCCCATGCTTTGAGTTTCTAATCTACGAAATAAAGATTGTAGAGATGAATCAAATGAACTAATCAAGGTAAAAATATTATCAAAGTTTTTGGCATATAGTAAGAGCTCGATAAACTTTATTATTATTATAGCATAGACAAATCCTTTTGTGCATTTCATTTGTTGAAGAAATATATTTCATTTTTAGATCTACTTAATCTTAAAAACTGTGATGAATTTATCTTCATTCAAGCGCAGAGTTTCTCTACACCTGTGATGCAAGGTTCCATGGTTTTAGGTAGTACCAACAATATAGGAGAAGATACTATCTGACTTTCCATCAGCAATCCACAGCAGTCGCCAAAGAGGCATCCATTCTATGATCGGCTAGTATCTATTTATCGCCATTGCTCTGTTGTAACCTGTTTCAGAGGAAAAGTATCAGTTTAATATATTGAGGATACCTTTCCACATTATTTTCAAAATATCTTGAAATTTACTGTTTTAATAAAATTATAGTCTTTCTCTAAGCCCTCATCTTCCCAACACTTTTTGTACTCTCTGAATACTTATATAAGTGGAGTGAAAGGGCTAGCCAGATAGCTCAGTGGACTGAAGTGCCTGCTTAGGCAGACGCAGGGGCCAGAGGGTCATCCCCGGTGTGCTGTGCAGGCCCTGCCTCTGGGGCGCGCTGAGACAGTGATCAAGACTGGCATGGTGGTGTGTGCCTGAAATCCCAGTGCTTTGGGGACTGAAAACAGGAGGATCACTACGAGTCTGATCTATGTAGCGAGACCCTGTAGACCCTATTCTAAATACATTTAAAAAAGTGTATTGAAATATTTTTCACAATGCATGATAAAAGAAACTGAGATGTACTCATAAGTGTATTCCATGTGCCCTCATGTCATACTTCCTGTGATACTTCACATGCAACTCTTTGTCCCCTGCTCCATTAACCTCACATTAAGAAATGTGTCACACGTGCTAGCCAAGCTCTACCACTGAGCAGAGTCTCTACTTCTGGAATGGCTATTTTTAAAAATAAAAGAAAACCCCTATGCTTTCTTATGTCCTTCACCCCTTGTTATAGAGAGCAAATGGGCCTACCATGGGATAGGATGGCCTTGTGTCAAGAACAGAAAACAAAAAGTCATGCTTGATGTAGGAGAAGCACTACACATTGATGAACCAAAACACATTTAAATTTGAATGTTAGCAAGGCATACATTGAAGATTTCTGTCTACTCAAACCAGCTTCCAGAAAAGATTTTAAATTACCTAAATTTTACATAATTTTTCTGTCCAGAGTCATATGTAGTATATTAGTTCTTCAAAAGAACAGGATTCTAACCCACTATGGAGAGAAGCAGCATCAAAATTTATACCTTATACTTCTTGCGCTTCTAAAAGTTAAAAAAGAATAAAATTTCATATTAAAGGCTTGTTCTTATTATTTCACTAATTTTTCCTTTGAGGTAAAAATGTGCATTAATTTCAAAATGCTCTATGTTTATACAGGGACTCAATATTTATAAGTTCTTCTGTAACTAACTTCTATCATTTGATCTTCTGAACAACTTTCTAAGAATGCCAGAGAAGCAATTATAATTAGAAATTTCTGAGAAGAAAATTCAGGGTTGGAGAAGCTTAATCAAAGATCTGTGCAAGGTTATACAGAGAGATTACAAGTGCGGGCCCAGTACCTCAAATCTGGCCTTCTGATTCAAGTCCAATACTTTCTTCATTTCTAACTTGAAGACAGATTATGACTCTAGGGTGGAAAATAGCATCCACTTGGCTTGGCAGCCCTGATAAATTGGAAAGCATGCTGGAGATGAGTGTTGAAGGACACCCAGGAGTGGCCCAGGTGAGCAGAGGGCATTTCAGGTGGAGAGAACAGCCACACAAAGGGCCGAGGGATGCAACGCCAAATATGGCATTCCAAGGTCTTGGTGATTTCTATTTATTTAAATTAAAAGTTGTTTCTAATTTTTAAATTATTTGCCTTTGCTTTGACTCTGTGGTGACAACTCTTCCTCTGATTTTGCCAGGCCCTTCCGAGACTCACCTCGACTCACTACAGCTGGGTCTCCACAGTCCTGTCAGGCCTCTGGATCAATTTTTTAGAGTTACTGCCAGGCTAACCTGATGGTACTAGCACAGTGATATGTCTTTCGAGAAGTTTGTTCTGGATAATTAGAGAAAGGTTTCATCATGCCCAGTGACTGACTGTGAAATATTTTCTTACTTGATGCACAAATTATATGCAGCATGAGTGAACCTCATTGGCCATGAGGTTTGATAAGCTGCTATTTAATTACAAGTTTCCAAAGATTTTTTTTTCACTATTTTAATTTAATAATTCATGATATTTATAACTCTAACAAAAAAATTAACATTATCGTTATTATCCTAGTTAACATTATTTTGATCTTGTTAAGTTTTATTAGATGTCTTCACCTTATGTGAATTATCTATATTAATCAAAATCCTTATAATAACATACTTACCTCAGTTTTATAAATGAAGTAAATGAAGCTTAAAGAAATGAAGTCACGAATGATTAAGAGAGGGGACAGTTTGCATATTTATCTTTTTTACTCCTGGATGTGAATGCTTGCAACTATCACTCTTTGAGTCACATTGGCTTAACTGAAGGTAAAATGAGGAAAACAGAGAGGATAAAGAAACTATGTGAGAGGTTACCAACTTTTTTTTTTTTTTTTTTTTTTTTTTTATACCAAGAAAATCATCTTTAGGTACTCAAAATTACTGAAAGGTTTTATTCAACAGAAATCACACTGATGAACACAATTCAAGTTGGGTTATTTGCATTTAGACTTCTTCCTTCTTTTGAAGAGAACTTTTCTTGTCATGATTATATTTCATACTGTGACCCAAGAGTCTTAGAATCCTACCCTTCATCTTGCCAGTTATTTTTCCCCAAGAACAGGACGATGGAAACTTGGATGCAAACTTTCACTAGGAATAAAACTGCTCACCATTCCACCCTGTAAAGAAGACTGGACTACAGAATCCTAAAAAAGGAGACAACTTTTCACTTTTTCCAGCACTTGGTGTTGCTTTCTCACTAGAAGCTGCTGCTTTGGTTTCCAGAATTTTCTGCTACGGAAGATTACCGGTATGGCACGTGTTGTGCTAACCCATTCATCCTTGATCCTCCTGTGAAGATCTTCTGCTGCTTCTGTGGTTATCCTGATGCATAAATGCATCCAAGAGCTGCTGTATTGCAGAGTCACTGATACATCTACTTCTGCCAAGATAGGAAGCGGTGGTTTTCCGTGGATGATTACCAGATGGCTATCAGAGAGGTTTCATCTGTGTTCTAATCCTGCTGAGCAGAAAGTAGCTCAAGAAAATAGAGATGAACTGCCATAAAAGTTTGCGTTTTATTGTTCTGAATTGAACATGCTGATCGCTTTAGAATATGAAATATGACATAAATCAAGTGTTGAAGACACCTACCACACTGTGTGTGATAATAATTCACTCCATTACCTTTGGTTATTTCTTTAATAAAACCACACGAATCATTAAATATTCTCTTCTTCTGCAAAACCTTGTAGTGTCCTTTCTATAGATATTAAAATCTTTGTTTGCTCATTAATATAATAGTAGAAATAAAACTACTTCACTGTTTCATTCCTGGCTTTAAGCCTATGGAAATAATTCAGCCCTGAGTTCTAGCAATTTTAACACTATCATGCAAGTTTAATAGACTATTCTTAGAAGTCAAAATTAAGTGCTTCTTGCAAATACATTATTATTAGATAAACAGTTCACATATGCAGAAATAGTAGCTTCTTTTGACCTAAGAATTTCTTTGAACCTTAATTAAAGAGCAGGGACATAAACAAGGGAAAGAGGAGTGACACAGAAAAATATAAGGCATTCTTTCTGAATTGTTAGTTCTTTTGGTTTAAGGCTTATCCAACAAGCCATTTTCCAAGTATTTATTAAATCAAGCAAAACAGTGTTCTCCACGTCTTCATGCTTCTAGAATCAAATCAATTCAAAATAGGTGAGGAAGGGAAGTGTGTAAAGCACAATTTACATTGAGAAATTGATTCCTTTCCCCAACTGAAACCATGCTCTCTGACAGTATAGGAACATCAAAGCAACTATGAACAATGAAAATAAAAACAGGGTTTTGAAATGGAAATTGGACATTTAATGCTTTGCTTATGGTATAGAGAATATTGTATGGTGGGGTAAAGAGTTTTATTTTTTCATTTTCTCATCAGAATAAGCTAATAATTTTACCTCTCCAATCCATTAGGAAATCCCTCTATCTGAGTCTTTTCACCCACACTTCTTAGTGCCTTTGTCTAAGGCACCAGTGTCTGTTGCCCAGTAAATATTTGTGAATAAATGTACCTGTGTAGGAATTTAGTGTATGATAAATAAAGTTCAGTTGAATGGGGAAAGAACATGAGAGAAAATACTTAGCTCTGTTTCTTAGACAAAAATAAATATTGCAAAATACAAATAATTTTACTAATGATTATTATATGTTAGAGTAACTGTATTTGTATTTTCTTACTGTGTAATCTTTCAAAGGTCTCTGAGACTATTAAAGGACAATTTTAAAAAATTAAATTGGTGTTAGTTTGTGTTTTGTTTTTTGGCTTAGATATTTTATAATACAAATGCCTAGTGATCCTCCCAGGTTATGGATTACCAGATTTCATCCAAATTCGAGGCCATGTGTGTTAGCCCCTTCTGGCCACAGGGATAATGCTCAATTCCTACAACTGAGCAGAGAGGTTTATTTTGGCTTATGGCTTTCAGAGGAATTGGTGCATGGTCAGTTGGCTCCAAGAAAGAAACTGCATGGCAGAAGGGCATGTGGCAGGGGAAGGCTGCCCAAAACACGGCAGCCAGGAGGCCCAGAGGTGGAAGATGGGGCACACAGCCTTCAGATCACACCACCACCTACCTCTAACAAGCCCCACCCCACAAGTCGTTTTAAATCCATCAGTGGGCCAATCCATAATCTATATACCCCATAATCCAATCATTTTTTGAACACATGAGACTCATGGGATACTTTTAAATGCAAAACCTAACAGCTCACTATCTGTTGAGCTGTAATCTGTTTCCCTGCAGAGACGAGTATTTTCTTCAAGCCTATATATTTTCTAAATTTGACCCTGTAATGTGTGATTTATAAAAAAAGTTGCCTAATGTCAATTCAAATTAAGATATAATACTCATATTTAGTCAATGCTTGTTCAATTTGTTCTCTGTGAAAGCCTGAGAGAATGTTTTCTCTCCATGCGACTCTCCTTAGGCACACTTTACATCATCGATCACTTTCCTCTTTGGCCCCATAATCTCCTTGATCAGAAAAATTGGGACACTACCAAGTTACATGACGTTACAGTACAAGTTCTCATATGTCCTGAGTCTTAAATAGACCTTGGAAGGCTAGGGCCAAAATGTTGGCTGTCCTTGCGGCCCTCCTTTTTCTCTAATTTTTGGTCTGCAAACTTAGGTTGTAAACCGAACAGAAGAGAAGCTTATTGTCATTATCATACAGCCTAGGCCGTTAAGCTTAACCTCACTTTCGCTCTGTATACCAAATATCTTAGGCATAACATGGGACAGGTATTTTTCATTAAGTATTGATATGTTGAACTTTAAGCCCCTACAGAATATGACAAAATTTTAAAAAATTAAAATATATTTAAAAAATAGGAATAAAGAATTATATATGTTTACATGTAAGTCCAGAAATCTAACCATATAGAACATTGTTGCAGGAAGGGCCTGCAACACTCCTTTTCCTGTCTCCTGCCTTCATGCACCACTCCCTTCCTTCTTAAACAATCATCTACCTGAGAGAGTATGGCAGCAACTGGTGTCATGACAAGCAGCCTGTATTCAGAAGACCAGAATGACAGGCACTCTAAGCATGAACCTACTATTACAAATTGCCATCTTCAATGCAGTTGCTTAGTTCACAGGTGTTAGTATATACAGTTAGTCAGAGTGAGAATCCTCCGAATTAACTGCTAGATTCAACAACCTACTGAAGAATTTCAGTAATTGCCTTACCCATCTTGTACATATAAAGATATAGCTTGCCTCTATCATGTTTCCTAGATCTTCTCCTTGCTCTCTCTTCATTGTCTAGTCCTCAAGTTCTTGCTTTACTTTTAATTGTATTATACCTTTCTATTTGTATTTCTTCTTTTGAGTTCTTATACTAGAGAAACTACAATATTTACACATGTGTGTCTTGTTTATTTCACTTATGAGTATATCTTCAAGTGACATCCACTTAAATATAAAGGCTTCGAGTTTATCATTCTTTATAGCTGAGTAATACTCCATTGTATAAAAGCACCATATCTTATTCATCCATTCCTCAGGTGATGGGCATCTTGGATGCTTCCAACATTTGGCTATCACAAATCGTGCTGCTATAAACATAGGCACACATATATCACTATGATATGATGTTTTCAGATCCTCTGGGAAAATTCCCAGTAGAGGAATATCTGGTTTAAATGTGATTTCCACTCCTAGTTTTCTAAGTAATTTCCACACTGATTTCCATAATGGTTGCAACAGTCTACATTTCCACCAGCAGTGGAGAAGTGTTCCCTTTTTCCCTACAGCCTCTCCAACATTTGTTGTTGGGTGATTTCTTTATGATAGCCATTCTTTTTTGGGTGAGATGATATCTCACTGTTGTGTTAATTTGCAATTTCATGGATGGCTAGTGATGTGGAGCATTTTTTCATATATATTTATTTGCTTCTTTAAATTCATCCTCTGAGAAGTGTTTGTTCATCTTGGATGGCCATTTGTGCACTGGATCTTTAAATTTAGGGGCCCTAGTGTTTTTTAGTTCTTTATAAATTCTAGAGAGCAGACCTTTGTCTGAGTACTTATTTGTCAAGATTTTTTTCCAAATTTGTGTGTTGTCTTTTCACTTTGTTTGTAATTTCTTTTGATGTGCAAAAACTTCTCAATAAGAGGAGGTCCCACTTGTTAATTCTTTCAAGTGTTTCTTGTGCAATTTTATTTTTGTTCATTAATTATTTGCCTACCCCTTATGTTTTCAAGAGTTCCTACTACTTTTTTTCCAGGAGATTTAGTGTTTCTGTTTTAATGTTTAGATCTTTATCCATTTTGACTTTAGCTTAGTGCATGGTGATAGACCTGGGTCAAGTTTTAGTCTTTGGCGTGTAGAGAGCCAGTTTTTCCAGCACGTTTTGTTAAAGATACTGTCTTCATTAGAATTTTGATTTCTGTGAGAAAGCAAGCATTCTTGTTTGGGTTTATGTTATGTCTTCTAATGATGATTGCCTAGTAATTCAATAGCTGGAGAACTGAGGACTTGGCCATTCTGTAAGAAGAGAGCCAGTTTTTCCAGTACCATTTGTCAAAGAGGCTATCTTTCTTCCAGTGAGTATATTTGGTCCCTTTTTCAAAGACAAGGTGGCTGAGTGTGTTCGTAGAAGATTCTGCGTCTTCTAATCTGTTCCATGGATACTCAGGTCTATTTTGTTGCCAGTACCATGCTGATTTTACCACAGTGGCCTCGTAGTATAATTTCAAGTTAGGAAATGTAATGCCTCCTGCCTTGTCTTTGTTGCCCAGGATTGCCTTTGCTATTCTAGGTCTTTTCTGGTTCCAAATAAATTTTAGGAATGGTTTCTCTAGTTCTGTGCGATATGTTTGTGGTAGTTTGATAGGGATTGCATTAAATCTGTACAGCGATTTTGGGAGTATGGCCATGTTTACAGTGTTGGTTCTTCCTATCCAGGAGCATGGAATATCTTTACATTTTCTGAAATCCTCTATGATCTCTTTTTTCAGAGTCTTGTAATTTTCCTTGAAAAGATCTTTGACTTCTTCAGTTAGATTAATTCCAAGGTATTTCATTTCCCTCAGTGGTATTGTAAAAGGTATTGTTTCTACAATTTCCCTCTCAGTGTGTTTGTTATCTGTGTAGAGGAATGCTATTTACTTTTGGGTATTGACTTTGTATCCTGCTATGCTATTGAATTTGTGTATTAATTCTAGCAGCTTCTTGTTGGAGTTTTTTGTGTCTTCCAAGTAAAGTATCATGTCATCTTCAAATAATGATAATTTAAGTTCTTTTCCTGTTCTTACTCCTTTTATTTCTTTCTTTAGTCTGAGCGCTCTTTCTTTAGTCTGAGCGCTGCCCCTGGGCTGGGACCAGTAGGTCCTGCAGTCACAGGGTAGCTGGAAGCACTCTGACACAATAACTGGGCCTGGGCTAGGAGTACTTCTTCTGTAAATTTCTTGTAGAA
>NW_004524685.1:7749336-7763444 GCF_000260255.1 Octodon degus | reverse complement strand
ATTTCCACTGGGTCTGTGGTAATTATACCCTTTTCATTCCTTATTGCTTGTATTTGAATTTTTTCTTTCTTTCCTCTTTTTGATGAGGTTAGCTAGGGGCTTATCGATTTTATTTAATTTTTCAAAGAACCAGCTTTTTGTTTTGCTAATTCTTTGAACTGTTTTCTTTGTCTCAATTGAATTAATTTCTGCTCTAATCTTTATGATTTCTTCCCATCTTTGGGCTTTGGGTTTGGTTTGCTCTTCCTTTTCTAGTTGTTGGAGGCGCAGCGTTAGGGTGTTTATTCGTTCTCATTCTGTTTTCCTAATGTGTGAGTTCACAGCTATAAATTTCCCTCTGAGAACTGCTTTCATTGAATTCTGTAAATTCCGGTAAGTTGTCCTTGACTTCTTACTGAACTTTAGATATTGTAAAATTTCTTGTTTAATTTCATCTGTGACCCATTGGTTGCTGAGAAGGGTGTTGTTTAATTTCCATGTATTTAGGGGGTGTTTCTGGTTTCCTTTGTCATTTTTTCCAGTTTCATGGTATGTGGTCAGATAATTTGCATGGGATGATTTCTGTTTTCTTGCATATACTTAAGCATGACCTATGTACCAGTATGTGGTCTATTTTAGAAAATGACCCATTTGCAGCTGCAAAAAATGTGTATTCAACTGTGTTTGGGTGGAACACTCTGTTATGTCCAACAAGTCCACTTGTTTCGAGCTCTCGTTCAGTTCTCTTATATCTTTGCTAATATTTTGTCGGGATGACCTATCTTTTTGGGATAAGGGGGGGTTAAGGTCTCCCGTTAAAATTGTAGTATTAGATATTAGATTTTTCATGTCCATTAAGATTTTCATAGTTGGGTGCTCCCATGTTTGGTGCATACATATTTATGAGTGTTACCTCTTGTTGTATTTTTCCTCTAACCAGTATATACTGGCCTTCTTTTTTTCACTTGATTATTCTTAGTTTGAAGTTAAGACTGTCTGAGAATAGGATTGCTACCCCTGCTTTTTCTGAGGTGCTGGGGCATGTAGTACTTTTTTTTTTTTCCATCTTTTGACTTTCAGACTATGAATAATTTTATGAGTTACATGTGTTTCTTGTATACAGCATATTGTTGGATTTTGTTTCCTAATCCACTGTGCCTGTGTACTTTTCCTAATTGGTGAATTGAATCCATTTACATTGATGGTTAGAATTGAGATGTACTGACTTATGATTGATGTGTTATTTACCTGCTGTTGTTTGCTCCTTTTTCTCCTGTGTTTAATTGTTTGCCCTGTTTAGTTGGTTGTTTCTGATTTCATTCATGGAGTTCTGATCATTTTAGTCCCTCTCTGGAACATATTTCAGGAACCTGTGCAGGATTGGCTTTGTCATCATGAAATTATTTAGGCGTTCTTTGTCATGAAAGTATTTCATTTCTCTATCAAACTTGAAAGAGAGTTTTGCAGGGTGTAGTAGTCTGGGCTAGAATTTGTTTTCATAGAGGACCTGAAGTACTCTGCTCCATACTCTTCTTGCCTTCATAGCTTGTGAATAGATGTTGGCTGTAATTCTGATGGGTTTTCCTTTGAATGTGATCTGCTTTTTTTCTCTAGCAGCTTTCAGTATATTATTCTTGATCTGAGTTTCTGAGATCTTGACTATTATATGCCTCAGTGTGTTTTTAATTGAGTTGAGGTTACTTGGCCTTCTGTATGCTTAGGTTAAATGAATTTATGATTGTTTTCTCATATTTGGGAAATTTTCTGCTATTACTTCTGCCTGTATTTTTTTAAATGTCATTTTTATTGACTCCTTCTTTCTCATTGATACTTATTAGTCTCACATTGTTCATCTTTTCATCGTCTTGCAAATGATGAACTATTTTTTCCTTCATCCTAGTTGTTTTCTTACCTTTTCACTAGCTGCACCAGCATCTTCAAGATCTGAAACTCTGTCTTCACTTTCACTGAAACACTTTTGCAAGCTTGCGATTGAAATTTTAAGTTCCTCTATATCTCTTTGACTCTACTTTATGCGATCTATTTTTTCCTGTATTGCTCATTCAGGGAATCCATCATTTTTCTAATCTCCTCATTTTTTTAAATCGATGTCTTCTTTAGAAGCAGTTTTTAATTCTTTTACTGCAGAGTGTTTTGTAGATTGGGTTTCCTTCATATGTTTTTGTATTTAATTCTTTCCTTCAGATGCTATGCGATCAGTGAAAATTTTTTTTTAATTTCAGAAAAGAAAAGAATTCCACTCTGAGTTCCTCTATAACTTTCTGCTGTTGCTTATTTATTTTCGACACTATTAATTCATACATTTCAGCTAAGCTAGTGTCCTCTGCAGTTTTTCTGGGTGAGCACTGGGTTTCCTCCATATGTTTTTGCATTTGATTCTTTATTGCAGATGCTATTAATTCAGGGATTTCTTTTTTCATTTCCAATCTGAGTTCCTCTATATCCTTTTGCAGTTGTTTCTTTATTTCAGAAACTGTTGATTCATTGATTTCTGCTGTGTGATTTCCAATTTGTTCTGTGAATGTGTCCTCTGTACTTGTTATGGGTGGGCTTGGGGTCTGAGATTGCATTTTGCTCCTTCTCATTGTCATTTTGTGCAGCACTGTCTTCTGACCTTCATTGTAGAGCTTTGGTGCAGTTATAACTGTTGCACCTACTGAAGTTCAGCTGCAGATGTACAATGTTTGAATTTATCCTTCCGTGCCTGGCTTGGGTCTGGCTGCTGTGCTCAGCTCCTTCCTGCTGCTGCCCTTGGGAATAAACCTGTTGTGCCCCTCTGGCAAGATGTTCTGCTCCTGGACTAGCTGGGTGGTGTTCTGTTCCCTATTCTCTCTGCAGGGAATGCAGCTGCAGAGATTCACCCCACACCCCTATGCCAGGCCAGAACTGAGTCTGAAGGGTACAAGGTGGAATAGGGGGGAGAGGAAGCTCTCCCATACACTTACTGGGCCTGGTCTAAGGCTGGATCTGGCAGTCCTGAGAATGTGGCAGGAGTTCTCACTCACTGGGAGGGGGGGGGACTGCGGAGTGGAAGTGGGCACTCCATGGGGGCTGAAAAGGGTCTCACCCATGCTGCCAATGCAGGGTAGCTGAAGCTCTCCCACACTCTCACCAGGCCTGGGCTAGGGCTGGATCTGGCAGTCCTGAGAATGTGGCAGGAATTCTCACTCACTGGGAGGGAGTGGGGGGACTGCGGAGTGGAGGTGGGCACTCCATGGGGGCTGAAAAGGGTCTCACCCACGCTGCCAATGCAGGGTAGCTGAAGCTCTCCCACACTCTCACCAGGCCTGGGCTAGGGCTGGATCTGGGGGTCCCAAGAAAACGGCAGAAGTTCTCACTCGGCGTGTGTGTGTATGGGACTGCGGAGTGGCGTGGGGGGTCCCAAGGAGTTGGAAGAGGGTTTCACCCATGCTACGCCTGGGCTTGGACCTTCATGAAAGGTTTTTATACTTACAGAAACTTAAAAAAATGTTAGTTTGATGATTTATTAATATAAAGTATATCTTATGCAATACCTGTAGTAAAAAGAAATCTAATTATGATTATTTTTGTCTTGAAAAAACAGTACTATATCAGCTATTGTAGCTTTTGAGAAAAAGTAATCACTGTGTTTCATCTTAGTGAAATGGAGTCTTCAGTGATGTATGACAACAAGCTAACAATGAACAACTATGGTTTAAAGTTCATATGATGAATGTAGGCACACTTACCCCACAATCTCCAAAGCAAATAAAAAATATAATATTTTTGTGGCTTTTAGATAACACTTATGTAGTGTGCCAACTTTTAAACTATTTTTAGGTTTTTATGTCTAGGTGTGAACATAAATGAGGAAAGAAAATTTTAAGAACATGCATCATAAAAAACAAACAAAATTGGATCAGCCACATAGCCCAGCACATTATAACTGCTGCAAGCAGGCACAGGGGCCAGGGGTTTGATCCTCATGCCTGCTGTGTGGGCCCTGACCCTGGGGCATGCTGACAGGGCAACTGAGACTGGGCATGGTGGTGCGTGCCTGTAATCTCAGTTCTTGGGAAGCTGTAAACAGGTGGATCACTATGAGTTGGATCTAGTAGTGAGACCTTGAACACCCTGTAGGCCCTTCCCTAAAATGAAAAAAAAAAATTAATCATAAAGAATCCTAAAAACCAATCAAAAATTAATAACATGTCTTTATGTTAATTTAAGTAAGTATCTTACATTTGTGTTGCTTTATGTCTTTATTATAAATACTTTTATCTGGCCATATTTGCTCGTTAACTCAGCTATTCACGAAGGTCTAGCAGGAAGATAATAATTTTGAGGCCAACCTGGGCAACTTAGGGAGATTCCACTAAAAAAGAATTGCAAAAAGCTGAGGAGTGAGAAAACTGCCCACTGTGCCATTGGCCCCCTGACCTGCTCGCTTCCTCATTGCTGACGCCAAAGCAAACAAGAGGCAAGAGAAGGAAGTAGAAAGCGGTCCTCCGCTCTCCATGTGGTGGCTTTGAGAAAGGCAGATTGCTTCCCTTGGCCATTCCTTCAGCATTTGCCTCTAGACAATGCTCTGCTCACTGGCCACTGCCATAGCCATCTTCTCTTGAGAACTTCGTGGTAAGACCTCCAGTGTTCCTAGAGTAAGGTACTGTAGCATCTCTTGTGCTTTTCCCATATCCTTTTGACACCTTTGCAAAGGACTTTTTTTTTTTATTATTAAACTATGCACAAGCTATCCACTTGCCTGTGCCACATATTTCCTATCAGGCCTTAGAATGATGCTTATAGTCTGTCTGTAAGAAAGAGAATATATTCATTCATCCTTTAATTGAAAATGTTTCTAAATTTCATTTAGATAGAGAGAATACATGCATGAAGAAAGTGGGCAAGGCAAATTTATTGTTCACAGAGAGGCAGCGAAGATAAACAGAAGTCTAGGACCTATGGCAAAATAGTTTCCTAAGGATCAAAAACATTGCCCAAGGCGGATGGACAGTTGTCTGCATATACCCCTTTATTGCACCTAGTTGAGGGACCTGTAAACACTCTACTCTAGGTTTTAATCTCTGGATACCATATGGTTGACTGAATATCTTTACTCCTTGAAGAGTCAGCAAATTCTGGGAAGAATAAACACACACAGTCTCATTTGTTCTGGACACGACCTCATTAGCTCAGATGTTGCATTCTCAGGCTGTTGTCCCTGAGTATTAGAATGAAGACAGGAAGATCTGTGGAGCCCCAACTAATCCAGGAACCTATCCTCCTATACTTCAGGCCATGATAGACTGGGTAGTCTCTCTCACTCCACAAAACTGAGAGACTCTGATCTTAGGATCCCTTTCCTCAGCTTCATGGTCATTTTTCTTGTCACCACTGATGAACTCTGAGAAGTTCTCGTTTCATGGGTGCTTGTCTGCTTTAGTTTTTAACCAGTGAATTGGGATTCACCTGAAATGCACCCTCTTGTGCAAAGCATTATTTTCTGCACTCCTGCCCTGTGCTCTTTGCCTGAATTAGATTCTCTTCCTTTGTGTTATGTGCAAGACCTATCTAAAGTGTCACCTAGAAACATTCTAGCATAAGTGCGCTAGTGTCATGTCATCATCGATAGTTTTCTTTTTAAGTGACCATGTTCAACAAACATTTATCCAATAACAGATAAGAATCTGTGCTATATGAAATGGGGTAGAATATGGGAAAGAACAGAGTAGTAATCTGGGGAGTGGCAGGTCCTACCAAGCTGTTTTAAAGAGAAAGGTAACAGAACCCATCACTTAGGTTCTTTGATAGCAACTTCGAGAAGAGTGTGATAACATTACTATACCATTCCTCAGATTACTACGCCTTATCCCAGGAAACAAAACTTAAAACTATTTATCTCTCTGTTAGCTTCTTAATAGCACATGGAACTATGCAAGGTTTAGCTGGCATCCTACCATGTGACCCCTGCTAACTCCTGCTGCACTCTGTTGGGTGCCTGGGATCCCATTCTGTGCCTTGTGTGGCAGACATTGCACACTTCAGTTCTTATTCTTGAGTTTTATTATCATTTCCATCCCTAGGAAGGAAGATGGTCCTGTCCAGGTCCAGATCCAATAGCAACATTTCCACCAAATCACTCCAGTTCCAATGAATGGCAATCCATTACCAGAGTTTCTTTGAGCAGTGTGCGCAGTGTGGTTTTATACCTTTGCCACTAGACTCCAACTTGCTAGGTGAAGGGATCAAACTTATTTAAAAGTTTAGCCTCATGGTGTCTGGTATAGGGCCTTCTTTGAACATTTATTTTGAGTTCAGTAAATATTTCGAAAGTGAAATGACATCTAGTGCTGTAATTAAACTTAGTGTGACCTTTCTTCAGGTGGTAGCAGTAAGTGAGGTTTGCAGCATAGATGGTGATATAAAATTAAGTACATTTGGAAGCTTAAACCTTATTAGTCTTTATTGATTTTAAAAACTGCATATTTTAGTTTGAATCTCTGACAGAAGACTATGTTTGGCTTCCGATTCCTCTTTTGCCAAGGAGAATTACTCTCAAAAGGCTGTAAAAGACAAGTTATAGCAGGTTATTTTTTTTATTCCTTTTGAATTTGTCTTTCACTTTTAAAAAATTAAGCTTCAGAAATTCTTCACCTGCTTTTAAAAATAATTATGTATCTAAGCAAAATCTGAAAATAAATTACTTCAATGTGATGCAAACATTTCTAGTTAATAGAACAAAGCATCAGGCTTGACCCAATTATTAAATTTTTAAAGTATTAAAGGGGCTTTTCAAAAACATCTAAGGCTGTTCTTTTTTTCAGAAATAAATCTCCAAAGCTACCTATGGATTTATTGAAATATTTATGATAAAACGAAATCCAGAAGCTTTATGTTGGTGGCATCAGAAAGAGGTTGAATGATAGGCAGGATCTGATTCTTAGGGTGAATTATTAAAAATATATTCTTCTTTACAGATCAAGAATTGAAAGATCAAGCAGCACAGTTCAAAAGTTGAAAGAGATTAGATAAAAGATAGGTGTGCAGAAGAACCCAAGGAAGAGATGAAACAACTGGTGAGTTGGTCACTGAATTTTATTGCACAGTGTATGTGCCCGAGTGGGCTTACATTTTTAAGAGACCTTTCCTATATGCAATTAGTGTTAAATATTAAATGTATAGTTATCCTGCCTAAGTAAAACAGATACCCACTGTCTGCTACTACTGATTTTACTAGTAAAGTATAGTTACTATTTTTGAGCATTTGTAAAATGTTTTATGTATTATCTCAGGCAATATATATGAAATTCCTGTGAGGACAATATTGCTATTGCCTCATTTTGCAAGGGGAAGGATTCTTAATTTGTGTAAAATCAGATTGAGTGGTAGAGAAAGGTTGGATTATAAATATGTTTGATTGCACAAAGAATTGCTCTATCATTAGCTCATTTATTTCAAATGTAATATCTAAACATGTTGCTGGATACAGTGACCTGTGCCTGTGGAGTAGAGTTGATGGGATGTGTTTTCAGTCTTTTGGAAATAGTCTTAACATACTTTGAGTTTTTTGATCATTGCTGTTCTTTTTCTGCTAATTCCTTGTTCACTTTCCAATGATCACCACTTTCTCCCAGTTTCCAAAAGCCATCCCAGTAGGGTTTTTGTGCCACATTCCAGAGTCCTTACGTACTAAATCCAGCCTCTAGAGAGAGTATTCCCATGTCAATGAACTCTATTTTCAGCATTATGTCTTATTACCTCTTATCTGGACACCATACCTACTTTCCTGGTTCCTAAAGTTACACCTGGCTAAGTTTCATAGCTTGTGGAAAGTGTAGTCTCTTTCTAACACCTGCACTTGAGACACACCCCTAGCTAAGTTATATTACAGTTTGACCTTGTTTTAGTCTTTGTTTTAGTTACCTTCTCACTGCTGAGATATAATAGCTTCTGTAGTGATTGGTACATTGTATAAAATTGAGAAGTTAAAAGCCTAGATAAATCTCCACAGCAATTCCACACTCTAGGGCATAGGGACCCACACTAGGTGTGGAGATCCCACCCTAGAGTGACTCATCACCTAAAGGATATAAAAGGGAATTGAGAAATTTTGGAGCATTGCATTTCCCTAGAGAAGCTCCTTTGTAGTCAACTTGGACATCATCTCCTGGCTTCTAATGCAGACTCTTTGGCCCCTGTCTTGGATCCTTCAGCCTTCCAGTGTAGACTCATCAGTCTCTGTCACAGATCTATCAGCCTGCTGATACAGCCTTCCATTGCAGACCCATCAGCCTCTTTATACGGACTTGAATGGTATACTGCAGTGAGCTGCAGACCTTGGACTGAATCCTTCAGTCACCAGCATGCAGATGGCCTCTGCACGCTTCCATATCTGACTCTGCAGCTGACCACCACAAGCCAGTCTTATAATTTCTTATACATCTGTACATCTTTTGTTATATCTGTTCACCTAGTAAAACCATGACTCAACCACCTGGCAAATTTCAGTCCATAGTTTTCTGACTCCAAGATAGGGCAAGATGGCATAGAAGAAAGAGGTCATGTCTTGGTGGTCAGAAGCAGAGAGAGGTATCAAGGGAGAAGGGAGGGAAACAGATCCTCCTTGTTGCACCAGGCTTCCCTTTTCCAATGAGATTTAGCTATAAATTCATCAGTGAACTAATCCATGGATCAGTATCATGCCCCCATGATCCAGTCATGTCCCCAAGTCAGACCTATGACAGTGTGAGCCTTAGGGGAACACTGAGATATAAACCATAACAATCTATTTAGCAGGAGTGTGACATACATCATCATGTATAACAGAAGCCTTTAGCTTTTCATTAAATGATACAGCATGGAAAAAGTAAACCGTTTCTGGAATCCAAATAGATTTAATCTAGAGATTAAGAAGATGAGTACATCTATTCATAATTTCCTATGAGAAATGTCATTCCTCTCCTCAACCAAGAATGTAACCTTGGTAGAACAGACTTTACAGAGTTGCAATTTAACTTTCTCTAGGGTTTGGCTATTTTTATAATTAACATCTGGGCCTAGTTCTAGATTTTTGCCTCTCCATCTACAGGGGATACATTTATCTTGTATATATTACACACGAAAATTCCTGGGGAATGACTTAGCTATGAGCTTTCAGCCATCAATACTTGGGCAACAAGAAGAAAGCAAGCTTATGCTCAGAAGGCTATCTCACTCTTTATAGTCACAGCATTCATAGAAAGGAAGGGTTCTTGGTGAAAGTGGTGGATATTTCACCATTCTGTTGTATTGATGAGAAGAATCTAAGGTGAAATTACAAAGACCAAAAGAAAAATCATGTAAGTAGTTTTATGAACGATGGGCTAAGTGAGATCCAGTGTTTATGTAATAGCACTGGCTTTAGATTAAAGAAAGTCTGTCTAATCTGTGGAAACTAGAAGAAAAGAGATAACTGAAGATTCAAAAGGATTTCAGGCTTATTAATAAGTAGCTGAAAGACTCCTATCTGATGAAAATGAAAGAGGGAGCCCAATTACCCATATCTCGAACAACTGGCCAAGTGCTTTGGGGAAAATGAGGAAGTAGTGAAAAGATTTGATTAATGCAATGTCCAAAGAAAACAAGGTAAAATTGCTAGATGCTGCCCTGCCACAAACTTAATTTGGTGGTCAAGAATAGTTGTGAGAAGCAGTCTGCACCATTCTATAACTCAGGTGAGTAAGAGTAAAAATGAAACGACAGAGTCTTAGGTTAATTCAGAGGGGAAATTTTTACATATTGTTTTAATGAGAATAAACCTGAGTGGGATGCTGTCAATATACACTCTGAATTAGGGGGATGGAAATGAAAGATATTCACAGACCAATGCATAATAGGTAATGATTGAATGGCTGCACAAGAACAGTCAAACATGCAACAAAGAAATAAAAACTGTTTTTGAGATATGATGTGTGTATAGATCTCGGGTGACCCTTGGAGAAGACCACAACAGAAGCCCACTGCAGATGAAGACATCAGTGAACTTACTGGTACACATTCAAAACAACAACATTTTCTGTTTTTGTTATGATGGGTCCTTCAGCAGCACTCATCACCTTTCTTCTACATTTTTTCTACCTTTCTGTCTTCCTCCTTTTCATGTACTTTAGCACTTCTTCCTTTAACTGATCTGTCAATGGCATCACAAGCTCCTCCCCTGCTCATGTTAGTCTCTCTCCTAAGGTGATTCCATCTGGACATCTGGATTCAAGATCACCTATCTGCTGACAACTCTTAAATCTATTTCCCTTGGCCAGTCATTTCCCATGAGCTCCAGACTCATATATCTAATTATATCATACATGTCTCTTCTTCAACATCTTGAAAATTGGATTCATGATTTTGCCCATGAACCCAGTCCTCTCCCAGCCCCATCTATATAATTAAGTCATTCATAATCACACCCAAATGTTTAATCTTTTTCATCTTTGTCTTTATTGTCTCAAAACAACTCCAGGTTTTCCCTATAAACCTGGTCTTTTTGTAACTATTGTTCTCTCAGCAAACAGAGCCAGCCTTGTACAACATGTATAATCCAGAGGCTTAAAGTCATTCTGGACTCTGGCCTCGCAGTCTTATGTGTCCTTTCAATCAGAAATTTCTAGTATAATACAGTACCCCATCACCTTCAGAAGTGTTTAAGTCTTTTCATATCCCTTGCTACTAGCAAGGTCTAATGTTTTTTAATAGATATCCTCTCATTATTCTTGGATCAATCTGACCATGAGAACTTGATCATGTCTCACCTCTGCTTGAAAATTTAATGACTTCCTATTACTTTTAAGAACTGGGCTAATAGCCTGGACATTTCAATTCTGACAGTCAGATTATCACTCTGCACTTTCCACTGTTTGGGTTGTTGTCAACAGTCCTACACCAAGCAGTCCTACAACAGTCCCCAATCCCCAGCACTACCACTGCCTTTTTCTCCTTGATAGATTTTGAAAAATAATTTTCCATCATATCTTGGCCACATTTCAGGTATTTTTCTTCCATCTTGAGTTAAAATAACTAATTGTAACAGAATCTTTACACTGAAGAAACCACCTCAAGTAAATCCTTTGAGTGCATCCTTCTCTCCTCACAATTAAAAGTACTGAGGCTCCTTTCTTTGTTCTCTGCACCTTTCAGTCTTAATTGAGCAACTAATCGTTGCTAATATATGGCTTCCTGTTAAACTCTGAGCTTCACAACAACAATATGAGCTTTTTCCTTGATTATGAATTCTAGTGTCTGATACAATTCTTTACATTTAATAGATACCGAACAAATATAAACTCTAAGCATAAATAAATAAATGAAGAAAAAAACCTGAAAGAGTGACCCGAGTCATATGTAGAAGTTTTGTAGTCTCCAACAAGTATGCCTTAAGTTTTTGTGCTGTTTGTTGTAATCAGACATGTTGAGTATATTGTAGGGTACTTTTCAATAAAAGTGACGTACTCTACTTCTAAATTTTAGTATAAAAGCTAACAGCCTGGATTATTTTTCTCAATTTTTCAGCTTTTCTTGTATCCATACCCTGTGCCCGTGACTTTACAATTTCTCCCACTCAAGATGCAGTATGTTGCTCCATCTAAACTTGGGGCACAGCACACAACTGGGATTTTAGCCTATGTGTTTCAAGCAAATGTATGAAATGTGTTGTTTGGCTGGGTTTACCTTAGACATGCTTTCTCTATTGTCACAAGAATGACAAATTCTGGGCAGCCCACTGGCTTTAGGAAGAAGAGCTACAGCTGGCACAAACTTCTAATTAACCCGTGAAACTTCAGAGTGAGGAAAAATACACTGTCAACTCATGACTGGGTTGAAACAGTGACTTTCTAAGGAACTGAGCTGTAGTGTGGTATGTTGGACAGCATTAGGACGCAAGAATCTCTAATGAACGCAATGAGTGTGTAGGAATATTTAGTGCTCACAAAGGCAAGGAAGATTAACTTGAAAAGGCCCCCAGATGTTTTCATATACTTCATGCCTCTGCTAGGCGCCACTCCTCCTCTGACCATTGTCTTATAAGTGCCCTGGGTTTGAAAACAGATATAGTTTTTAATTGGAGGCATACAAACGAATAGTTTGTATGTTTAGTAATGCTCTAAACAATAAGGAAAGAAGAATTTCAACAGAATTAAGACTTAAGTTTGGCTAGTGTAAGAGAAACTTTTAAGGGCAGAGGAAAGCAAAATAAAGACAGTAGAAAGCAAAATAAAGCTGGGATTATGGTTCTTCATAAAAGACAATAAAAAAATCAAGTGGATATAGAAAAGCGTTTTTTGTTTTTTGTTTTTTGGTTTTTTTTCACAGCCAAGTATTAAAATTATGTTGTGGGTCATGATCAACTTTAGCAAGGGAAAGTCTGTCTGGTTATTTGTGAATTAAGTAAATGAGCTAAAATGCTTTTGAGAGAAGTATAGGGTATGAAGGCTTTAATATGCCTTCTCCAGAATGGACTCAGACCATGATGAAAGAATAAAGGACTTGCGAAATTGGAGGTGAAGAAAACCACATAGGAGAATAGAGGGAACAAGGACCCTACCATGTTGGACAATGGGGTGCCCCCTGATTGTGCCACACCACATGGCAAATGTGTAGGTCTGGACTGGGCCTCATCGTGGGTTGCTCTCATGGTTTTACCACTTCAAAGCAATGTGACCTTAGTCTAACTTATTAATTAAGAAAATGAAATTTTCTACCTCGTACAACTGTTTAGAATATTATATGAGCTAAAATAAATAGATTAAAACTAAGTCTGTCCTATACCTAATACTCAATAGTTGTTCATCCTGGTATTATTATTACCCTGTTAGATGTGGCAGAGACTGGCAGTTGTTGGGCCAATCATCATTTCCTGTTTGCTGATGCAGATTTAAATTTCATTTTCCAGCAATTAAATATTTGGGTAGTTCTTGCCACAAGAACCTGAAGAAAATATAGGTTAAGCAAGCAATTTAAAATAAGGTTTTTACAAGGTTGTCCACTCTTAACAGATGACAATGAGACCCTGGAGACAGTGGATATGCACAATAGAAACCCAAGTCTTAAGTGTCAGAAAAGGAAGGGCCACCTAGGAGTAGTCAGCATGTGGATAAATAACTAAGAAATAAACTTTTATCTTATTTGATCCAGAATATATGTTTCAGAAGCATCTATTCTTATAACCTATCCCAAGCTAAGAAATTACATGGAATTTTAAAAAAGTACTGTATCATATTCTAGTTTCTGCTAACTGCAGATTTCCTACATATTATGGGTCCCAGAATGACACAATTTTTAACAATTTATGTGTTATTTGTCATATGCAACCAAACAGATCACTACTCTTCAACTTAAGACAGGCATGGTAAGATTTCTCCGTATTATACATCTACATTGAGAATTTATAATGCACTAAAACATGAGAATTTCCATCAAGATATTCTAGCATTTCTCAAATTTGCTTGACCGGAGAATATTCTTTTCTGTAATGCTTCTCTAGTGTTCTTAAAGCTGGTTTTGCAAATGTCAATTTGGATGATGCGAAAGAACGGCTGTTTTGAAGGACTCGGAGTAAAATGTAAATTGGAGAAAACTTCTGGGAAAGTGAATGTCAATAAAAAACCTTCAGGTCAGGAAATTCTACCTTTCTGATTCTATATTGCAAATTTAAAAAACATTTAGAAGCAAAAATATAAAGGATGTCAATAGTTGTTAGGGAAAAATCCTAAATTTTTTTTTGGAGGGGAGTGACAAATCATCTTAGATTATATTTCATTTATAAATTTGCTTTACTTACTAATTAAAAACAATAATCTGCACATTAAACGGGATCCCCCATGTATCTCCAGAAAAAAAGACCTATGTTATTATAGCTATTTCACTGAATAAATAAATTTGATATGTATTGCTATGGAAAGTTATCTGTGATATGTTAAGTGAAAACACCAGTTAAATTTCAGAATAATTCATGGGGGCCACATAGTTTACACACAAACTCATACTTTCTTTACTGCAAGGTTGTCCAGAATGTCTATTATGAGCACTATGAGTATCAGAGTATTTTCTTCCTCTTTACCTCTCTCCCTTAGTTTCTTCTTGCCTTTTTTCTCTTTCTTTTCTTCTTTTTTCCCCTC
>NW_004524685.1:7694299-7749218 GCF_000260255.1 Octodon degus | reverse complement strand
CTCCCCTCCCCTCCCCTTCCTTTCCCTTCTCTTTTCCTTTCATGGTGGCAATTAAATCCAGGGCTTAAGTGCGTGAGGTAAGTACACACTCTACCACTAAGTTGCATAAACACCCATGATTGTCACACATTTTATAAGGCAAATTAGAGATGTATCACTTGTATAGATTTTCTTTAATAGTCTCCAGGAAAGATAAAACATATTTTTCTTCCATATCTTGCTCCTACAGCAATTTTTCTACTTTCATACATATTAGTTTGGCTTACTGTAGTTACTCAAATAGCTATTTTCCTTGATAAATACCATATGTTCTTTGAAATCTAGAGTCTTATTTTTATTGGATTCTTGTTTGTGAAATACCAGCACATAGTTCAGTAAAGGGGTGCTTATGAAATATTAATTGAATGGATGTATGCATTTTAATTTATATACTTAATTACATTGCCACCTTATTAAAAAAAATCAAGGAATCCTCTAAACTTAATGAAAAAAAAAGTATCTAAAATTCATTAATTTTTTTTTTGCTTTACATTCTTGCAAAATTACACATGCATACACACTATCTTATTTCACTATTGACCCATCTAAAGTCCCCTGATGACACTTGAAAGAAGTAATCTAAAAAGGGTTTACTTGGCCGGTGTCAAAAACGGATAACTCTTAAAGCTAGGCATTAATCACATCTGTTTGCCTCCAAAGGTTAGGATTCCATTAAGCGAAAATGAGAATCAGTGAAAAAGCTAAGCAAAAACAAGTTAAGTTTGAGAAGAAAAAGGCAGTTGACAGGAGAAATGTGGCTCCTCGTACTAATCTAATGAAACATCTTGAGGAATCTGGCGCACACAAAGTTCTGTTTCAGAACTCCATGCCAATATTTCTAAATAAACCTAGGAATAAATCAATGGCTGTTTGATACAGCAACACTTTTATCTTCCTTATATTTATACAGAAGACTGAGTTGTTGTGTTAGACTCATTTTGTTTCTTTTATTATCCAGAAACTTTCCTTTATTTTGTCTAGGGGTAGACATAGTGATAAAATAACTTTGGACATCTTATTTTCAGATTGTCAAGATAGTAACAGAAGCTCTAATACAGCCAGAAAAGAATATCATATGACTATTAACCATTACCTTTCTTCCTAGGAGTATATCCTAAAAATCAGTTATTTGAAGTTGATAAATTCCAGACATCCTCCTATGCAAAAACTGGCAATGATTTTAGAGGAGAAAATATTCCTAAGAAGGGCTGACAGATATAAATTCCTTTTAAAAACAAGTGACAGCCAAGATCAGATTGTGTTGCCTACTAATATTTTATATTTAGATAGCTATTCTATCTGCATAACGAATAGGATGAAGAAAAATTCTCTAGAACTTGCAGTCTTTAATCATTTTCTTCTAACACATTCTAAGTTATTCAGGAAAGTACTTAGGATCTGACTATTATTAATTTGCTCATCTGATGACTGAAGCGACATGAATTCTGTATGATATAGAGTTTTGCTTTAATTACTACAAGGTGAGCTGGCGATGCATAAAGCAATTTGAAGTAACTCCACCTCACATTGGTTTTGGGGGGTGCATCATTTTCAGAGTTTCATAAGAATTGATCGTGAATAGCTGAAGTTGCTTTTGACTCTTATAACATATGCCTTTAGAAAATAAAAAAAAAACCTTAGCAATCTGCTTACTGGATAAGATAGTGGCTGACCTGTTATGACAATAAAAATTGATCCTGGTCATTCTGTCAAGCATTAAATAGTTTGCAACTCTTTCTGCTGAGTTGCAAGAAAAAAAGAAGTTTGGTTTCATATTAAATTTTGCCTTGGGGCATTATTACTTTGAAAGTGATCCAAATATTTTGTTTATATTGGAAAGGTTCAGTGAGACATGGTTCACTGTGAATAGAATTCAGAACAATAACTCTGGAAAAGAGCTATTCCCTTTGGTCAGAGACTATTGTGTCAGTGGTTATGCCGAGAGACAATCACAAAGGAGAGAGAGAGAGAGAGAGAGAGAGAGAGAGAGAGAGAGAGAGAGAGACAGTCCAGAGAATGGAGCTGTCAAGTTGATTGACTGGATAGCGATACAAAATTTGAAATGTTCTCTGTGATAAGATAAATACTCTTGAATGCTGGCACAAACTAAGTGCCACAGAAATCTTATGTGAGTGTCATGATTTAGAAATACAGAAAACAAAATTACTTCTGCATAAAATTGAAAATGACGACAAAAGAAATTATTTGTCTAATGGCATTGTTCCATGCTACTGAGAGCTGAAGAAAAATATTAAGATTAATTTTGGAGCTCCACGCATGCCTGCAGTGGCTCTTGTCTTTTTGACAACTTTGTTAAGCATGTGGCTTTTCAAATCCACAAGTTCTGTAGTAGTCAAAATTGTGGAGGATTTTGTGAATTACTTGATCTTTAGGAAACAAATACTTTATTAGTTGGACCATGAGGATGTTTATTTATTTATTTTTTTCCTGTTGGGGTAAAGAATAAGGTTAAAGCCAGTAGAAGCAGTGTCATTTATTTGCCCTGACCTTTATTATGTTGATAATTAGTGCTGAACTTCTTGTGTTCTGGCTCCCCTTTTCTTGTATTGCCAACACACAAAGCATTAGACACCTTGCTATTTGGAAACAGGGATGCCCCTGGTACTTAGTTGCCAACAAAGCCCTGTAGACTGATGTTATGTTTTGAAAGAGAATAAAAAATAGTACCAACAACAACAATAATAACAAACAACATTAGAATTGATACAGAGTTTCACTAAACAAAACAATAGGATTTCAACAACATTATATTGCATAATGTTGTCTTCAAATTAGTTGTTTAGATTATCTATAGTGGTTGTTATCTTTATCTCCCTTCCTATCGTAACTAGCCATTCATTTTTTTTAACTTGGCCTATATAGAGTTTTTTTTATTAACTTACATCTTCACAACTTAATTAAGATGGGTTATGTACCACGTTACCCATCACTTTTTCTGCCTCCTGAGGCATTTCTTCACTATGTCAAGAATGTGTTTTCTCTTACATTCAAAAGTTTCATATGATCTTTTTTAATTGCAGAGAATATAATCTCCATTTGGTTTATTCTGTTCTCCTGGCTTGTTTACTATTGCCCTCATTCTGAACTTGTTACGTGAACTTACAACAAGTTTGATTTTAAGTTAACTTCATATATGGGATATAAATCTTCCGTATTTCTTATTTCACTTATTTGTTAAAATAACACTTGAAAGCACATAATGACCTACTTCCTATTTATCTTTTTGGGGGGTCAACAATTCAACATATTTCTAAAATAATTTTAGGGAACATTTACATCCTCCCTTTGTGGGTATTGCTCAGTATATTATTTATTGTTTAAACACTTTCTCAGGAAAGCCTACTTGCTATTGTATTATCACTCCAAGTGGTATCACTGTGACTACTGAACATGTCAGTCATGCTCATTCAATCATGTTCAGTCAAGCACATGAGGAAAAAAACCAAATCTCTGAAGTTTATCTTTACTGATAAAAGAATTGTAACTGTAAATTTAAAGTACTTAAAAATATTTCTTTGGGGCCAGCCAAATACCTCAGCAGATTAAAGTGCCTGCAAGCAGGCACAGGGGCAGGGGATTCCATCCCTGGGCCTGCCATGCTGTTCTCGCCCCCAGGGCGCTCTGAGAGGGCAGTTGAGGCTGGGTGTGGTGGCACGTGCCTGTAATCCCAAGTGTTGGGAGGCTGTAAACAGGCAGATTACTATGAGTCCGATCTAGTAGTGAGGCCCTGAGCACCCAGTAAACCCTTCCCTAAAATACAAAAAAAAAAAAAAAAAAAAAAAAAAAAAAAATTCTTTGGCAAAAGGAGACGTTAATAAATAATAGTTCAGCATTTACAATGTATTTTATTCATTTTTACAATATCACGTTTGTTCAAATTCTTTATTTGCATTTATTTTCTCAAAGGACAATCAGATTTATGCTGACAATTACTTTAGTGTCTCAAGGAAATATAATTTTGTATTAAGAGTATATAGTCTTTTTTTTCTATACTTAAATAAAACTATAACCTATTCCTAATCCATTCTTGGTTAGCTTCTAGGAGCTAGACCCCATAAAGATTGTTCTCCAACCTACACTGCCTCTTGGAGGCAAGGTAGTAAGTATATATTGTAACTCATGGGAGTCAGAAATGCCTGTCTCTCTCAGTTGTTTTCTTCTTGAGCAAAATATGTTTTTTCTGGCCTCAGTTTCTCATTTGATAGAATAATAGATGAACTATCTTAAAAATTCTTGAGAGGGCTAAAATTTTGACGACCTAACAAATCTATCCTCATTCTTAGAGAATCTGGATAAAGCAACAACATTTTAGAAAGTAATGATTGTATCTATATTAAAATATGCACAAGGCATTCATGGTACGTGACAGTAGGATGGGAGCCAGAAGATTCAGAGGTACAGTATTCTGTGTTTTGTAGCTTATACTTTCAAGTTTCAATTTCGTACTAGATAGATAAATGCTGTTGTTGTACTCTTGGAATTTCTTAAAATAATCTTTGATTTTCAACTATACAGACTTCAAAGTTTATAGCATAAAATTAAGATTGCCCGAATAACATTAGCAAATCATTTCCTGTATCTTGACTCTAAAACCTTGTGGTGGTTTCCCTGGATTAGAAATTGAGATAAAATTAATTGCCTGATGTTTGATAGGCATTTTCAAAAGCTTAGCAGATCTTCTTAGTTAATCCAAACCCTGCCCGTGAGGGACAGTTTGTTCTTTTCTCCTTTTCCCTGTCTTCTTCACTCTTTATAATTTGTATCCGGCACCTTGGATGGGCAGGAGAACATTAAGGCCAGAGGAATTGGCCCTTTTCTGTTCACAAGGTCTTTATTCTTTTTAACGTGGCTGATGCTCTGATAGTAAGCGCAAAGTCAGCATTTCACATCCGAAGAGCATGAACTTCCTGCCTTGCTTTTACTCAGGCCAACAACAACTCAGGGCCAAGTGTCTCCTGCGCGCTGTAAGTATCCTTATAATTTTGATCACATGGCCTTCCCCGTGGACCCTGCACGATACTATCTCATGATTAGTAAATACGTAAATGTAAAAGGAGCCTGACAGTGCCTTGAATTGAGTTTCAGAACATCTTAGCACGCTGACGGCAGTGTAATAAAATCAGGTGTTCAGGCCTGAGGAAGTAAGAGAAACTGAACACCGCAAAAGCTAGGACAAGGATCTGCAGTTGGGCGCCTCAGCAGTCAGCTTTGGCACGTGAGAATGCAAAAGAGGGTGGCATACCTTTTGCTTTGAATGTTTCACCAATTGATTTCCCTGGCTGCCTTCCCAGAGTCTATGAGTATCATAGTCTCCTAATGAAGGCTTCATCGCATTCTTTTGAACTGATTCCTGCCAATATCAAAGAAGCACAGCACAAACAAAAACACTGCTGTGATGTGAGAAATCACAATTGTTAACTTTGAAAAGGCACCTCGGTATGTAGGTTAGAACAGCATCGGTGTGGTTCAAGGAGTAGGATGATGCATTCAGTAGGAGGCTCCCTGACAAGTGAAGTGGATGCAAAGGAACACCGCTCATTCTCTGGATATACATTAAAAAAAAAAGTTAAATATCATGATGTTGTATAAAATATTTCAAAGGATTTATTTTTTTGCAGAGAACTTTACATTGGAAGAGAAATGCAAGAAGTAAAGGAGAGAAATTTCGCCATATTCTTTTAAAAAAAGTTGGGACACTATAGTCATTCGTACAAGCTTGTGCCACTTGGTGAACAATATCATAGAAATGGAGTAATCTATTTTGAAGATTTGTAGCATCTGCTAATCAATACTCTATTTTAATAACAGAAAAATTCTGAGAATGACTGTGTCATTTCTGGATTTAAAGAGACTTATGAGGGGCTGGTGAGATGGCTCAGTGGTCTAAAGCACCTACTTAGAACAAGCTTAGCAAAGCACAGGGACCACGGTTCAATTCCCCAGCACCACATGCCAGCCAGCCCCGCCCCCTGGTGGGCTGAGCTGGCCACACACACACACACACATAAATAAAATAAAAAAAATTAAAAAAAATAAAGAGACTTATGAAACTATAAATGGTTTCTTAGAATATATTCTTATTCTTGATTTTTTCCCTTAGAGAGAATTTTTTTTTCAGTACTGGGGATTGAACTTGGGACCTTGTCCTTGCCAGGCAAGCACTTATTCTACTGAGCTATCTCCCCAGCCCTTAGAGGCAAATTGTTGATATTTTTAGTAGGTCCCTTTCCCACTGTGAAGACTTTCACCCATTTATTTTAGTGCTCATAACTCAGTATTTATCATATGCATCACTTGTTGAAAGTTTCTACACTTGATATTACTTAAATTTATCATTTCTATTGATTTCTAGTTGCAGATTTCTAGCCCTAATCTGAATCAGCTGGATGGCCGCCTTGCGTCTCATTCCTTCCTCTGTTACACCCTACAGCAGGCCACCAAAATAGCTTTATAATGAACTGAAAGTAATGACAAGTGGCTGCCAAAGAAAGCACGACGCTTTTACTTTTTGGGTGAGTGGACAGCATTAGGCCTTTGCCTTGTGCTCCAAATGCAACTGCCTTTCTAAGAAAAATCTGTGCAATAAGACACTGTGGCATTTAGTCCAACTCAACATTCCTTAGGATGATCTATTAAATACTGATCTTTTGTGCTCAGACCTCACATTCTTTAATGGTAAAGACTGTGCCTCTCTCTCTCAATCTCTTTTTATTTCAAATCCCAAATACCCATGCTGGCACATCCTGACCTCTCCATAAATGCTTTTTAAATACGTGTGCCCATGGAGTGAATGTATGTGTGGATCCCCCAAATAACGCCAACCAAACCTGCAAATGGAAAACTTGTTTCAGTTGGCTGCGTCCTTCTGTCTCCCTCACACCTGTGTTTATATTGAGATTCACAGCATCATAAAGTCAGGGTGTGAATCACTATACTCAACAAGATTACAGAAATAGATCTATTTTGAAAATAAAGAAAAAAATTGGGACAGAAAAGCTTTCTTAGCTATGTGTCTTGCTATTTGGAAAGAAAATAACTTTGCTATTATTGGAGACATATTAATGTTTGCAGTTGTCCTGATTATTCTAATGCAAACCAAATGGCATTTAATTTGGAAGAAATTGCTCTGGACGTGCAATCTAAAGAGGCGAGAAATGGAACAGACTTTCTTTATGCAGTGTTTGGGATGTGGTTAAATTATTTTAGGATGTTCAACAGTGTAGTGCAAATTCAAATCCTGTGGGCAAAGCTAAACAAGCAGTGCTAGGCAGCTTAGCCACTTAATCTTCCGGTGTTCAGGCTGCGGGGTCTGGGCTGTGAAACGGCTGCTGTGGCTTCCATGTGGAAAATGAGAATGTTCTGTAACAGCTGATGTGGGAATAAGGAAGTAAATACAAGGAAACCCTCACAAGCTCTTAATATTAACTGCACTAAGTGTAGCTAACTGCATTAAGTTATTGATTTATCAGGGCTTGACCAAATACTATTTCCTTTTGTCCATTTTGAGGACAAGGACAAAAAGTACAAGGAAGTTAAATGAATCAATTGTTAACTGGGTTACTAATGAATGGACTGATTATTCTTCTAGCTGTCTTCAGAGACTGTCCAAGGGGCTATTTATAATGGTCAGAAAATTGACTGAAGATGGCTGGATCCTAATCATTTAACTATTAGCTTATCAATAAATAATTCTCTGCCATTTTTGTGTAACTCTTTCTAACATTGGAATGTAGGATGCTTTAAACTTACATCCCAATTTGAAGGAAGTGTTTTCTTTCATTTCGTTCTCCTCTTTTTTTCTAAGTTGCTTTAACTCTTGTTTGTAATGACAGAAAAGAGGCATAGGCTGCTTTATATGGTTAAGTGAAATAAACTACTAATTGTTATGTAAACAGTTGACTGGTATTGAAGGATGCAGTTTAACAGTATATTTAGGATGTGGAAATGCCACATTGATTTCAGCCACTTTTGAGGAGATTCTAGGCTCTATTAAAACTGACAGTGAAAGCAACTATTTGCTTAGAGGAGATGAGAGGTGTCTTCTTAGGGTCTTCTCTGTGACTGCTGGATGCAGAATCCATTCTCTTCAACTGGTGATTAGACTTTTGGACCATTTTAAAGGGTGCAGAGGGGGCTTTTCCTCTAAATTTTTAAGGCTTTTAAGCACAAATCCCCATTGTGAGCTTCAGCACACTTGAATCCTGATTACCTTTTCAGTCTCCAATTACCCAGGAATCAGGTTATAGAGAAGTACTGTTAACAACAGCAGACCAGAAAGCAGTGTATGTTATTTCCTGCCTGAAGAATGAGCTTACTTTTAGTTGTGATCACTGTAAACATCAATTACTGTACGTGTCAGAAAGACTCGCCCTAAAATAACAAGTGAAATAAACAACACACAAAATAAGCTTATCTCCCCAACCTTGGGCACATTTTGCAAAAGCCAAGTCTTCTGACCAACGAACACTAAACTCACTCCTAATAAACTTTATGAAACAGATCTTTGAATGGCTGTGCTTATAGTGTCCTATAGTTTTGTACAATCCCTTAAAGAATATAGATATTCCAATCATGTAGCTATTTTCTTCTAATCATACTTAACAAACTTAGCAATCCTATTTTCTTGATGATGGGACATATCATAATTTTGTAGGTAATTCCTAGAATATAGGTGTTCAATTATAATTTGTTAGTTTCTCTAAAGTAAAAATGTTGAATATGTATTTCACCCCGCATTCTGATTATCCTTGAAAAGATCACACAATAAAATACTAGGTTTTTACGCTATATTTTAGAAGTTATAATGAGAGAAGAATTTTTCTTTCCCAGAAGAAAATTTAAAAAATCCTGTTTTCTATATCATCACTACAAAATATTTATATTTTTAAGTCAAAGTATACTAATCACACTCATAAAAGCATGCATTTGTCAGCTTCTGTACAGTCGCACTTTAATTTTTCCTGTCTGCTCCTACTGTGATTATGTTACTACATGTAGCGCTTACCCAGCTTTACCCCATTTAAACACAGGGAGTGTGGGCTCAGGTTGCAAAGTACTAGTGCATTTTACACTGATGAAATAGATCATTAATCTATCAAATATATTGAAAAACATTGAAGGACTAGCAAGTGCAAGGATTGAATTATTATCTGTTTAATAATTTTTAAGAAATAATCAGTACTTGTATTCATATTATTAGATACTAAACTTCACATTTCTGTGATGAGAGATTTTTTTTTCTCAATAACAACACATAAGTTTGCTTACTTTGTCTACTGGTTCTGCCTCAGTAGCATGCAAATGTACTGCTACATCAAACAACAAATAAAAAGCAAACAGAAGATTTTTACCCTAATTTCCCAATTACTTCCTAGTTTATCTCCCTTACATTTTAAATTCAAAATTACTGGGGAAATACTGTGTTTGGCTATGAAGTTCTTCTCTTCCACTCTCTCTTGGCCCTACTCCTTGGAGTCTTTGATCAAAGCCACTTCAAGAAAACTCAGGTGGAGGTCAGTGCTCAGACCCCTAATGCTAAATCTAGTGATCTTTTCTTAATCAGGTTTGTTTTCAGACTCCTTCACAGGTAGGCTTCTGGGAAGACATGCTTTTCTACATTCCTCTTGCTTTCTCTCAGCCTCTGCTGCTGATTCCTGTCTGAGATGCTGACTCCTCAAAGCTCTTAAAGCTCCATTTTTCTAGAGTTTCTTGTCAATACTTATATCTTTATTGAACTCATCAAGTGCTGTGGGCTTAAATATGCCCAATAAACTTGGGACACTTAAAATATTTACCTCGATGCTTAACACTTCTAGGAAATGCAGATTCATACATCCAAATCCATATTTGATGTCTTCTAACGTCTCTGTAGTATCTCAAACTTTGTGTGAATTTCCAATCTTCTATCACACACCCTTTCTTTCAGTAGTCATTCCACACTAACAAGTAAGTTCTGTCTTCTAGTCGTTTATACCAATACTCATAAATTCATTTTGTTCTTTCCTCAAGGTCTTATACCACATTTCCAAAATTTCTCTTCACCTTGCTAGAACAACTCAAAAATTCAGAAGCCATCCTTTCCTGCCATCTCAGACGTTAGCATCCTGTACCACACCACCATGATCACCTTGTATGGGTCACAGTCGTAGCTTGCTCATCACCTCCTGCTTGTTTCTTTGCCTTCTTTCTAAATTGTGTTCTCTTCTAGGAATTGACCTTGAAAAAAGATGAGAGTCCATTTAGGAGATGCTGGTAGGAAGATGTCAGAAAAGTGAAAGAGTTAAGAAGAACATACACGCTGATTTCTGAGCGAGTTGCATTAAGTAACTGAAGTTTGATTTTTATCATGAACTCTCAGAGCTGTACAAGTAGAACCACTGGTTCTGGGAGGCAAGGTCTACAGTATCATTTTGGGAACTAAGTGCATAATAAAATTGAAGTCTTTTGTTAAAAATGTTTAAAAATTTCAAGAAATTTAAAGCACAGCATGAAAACTAGGGTTCATCTGAGCACAAAGGTTATGTGACTGCACAAGGTCATATGCCTGTGGAGTTAGAGGTGCTGATAGCTGGAATACTTTGAAATAGGTACTTGGGAGGGGCATCTGGGCCACATAGTGGAGTGCCATCAGAGTCTGCCACAACCCACCCAAAGGGACAATTAAAATTTAGGTAGAATTCTGATTATTTCTTTCAAATGGATGCCCAGAAGTGAAATTATCATAAATGAATATATTTACACCTCGACACCAATTGCCAATTTTTCATAATGATCACATAAATATTCCTGACACTTGAACTGTAAATGGGACCCTTACAGATTGTATTATTTTTATTTATTCACATGAAGAGGTAAAATATTGGCTTGTCAGTATTGTTCCTGTTGTGCATTTTCTTGCTAAAAATGACATGGAAAAAATAATTCTCATGTATGTTTAACTATTTGTATTTTGTATCTCTAATTTATGGGTATGTGCTAAGAAACCATGAAGGTAAGAATAATTTTGACAAAGAGCACATTTTTGGAGCTATAATCTTTGATTTTAAAACTTGCAGTAGAGCTAAAGTACTTGAACAGTGCAGCATTAGTCTGAAGATGGCATTGACAGGAAAGATGAGAACACAGAGACAGAGTTGCACAGTTAAAGTCAATAAATTTTTGACAAAAATTTCAAGGTATTGTAATTAGAAATGATGATTTTTTTTTCAAAATAAAGTGCTGGAACAATTGCAAAGCAATCCATCTGGAAAGCAATGATTAAAAACAAAAATCTTTATGCTGACTTAAACCATAGGGAAAAAAAAATACCATAGTTCAAAGAAGATCAAAAACTATACAATTTCCAGAAGGAAACCTAAATTATTTTTGAAGAAAGCAAAAATTTCAGAGTAGAACATAAAATAATTTATAAAAGTAAAAGGAAAGCACTTGGAAGTTCATAAAATAGTAATAAGCATATTTTTAATATTAAAAAGATAAATGAAACAAACATTTCAAACTGGGAGTAAATCTCTACAAAGTGCACATCAGATAAAGGCTTTCTTTTTTCTTAATTTCAAGGTCTCATACACAGTTTAGACTCATAGTGATCCTCCTGTTCTCCGCCTCTCAAGCGCTGGTATTATAGATGCACACCACCATGCCCAGTCTCAATCCCATCTTGGCATGCTTGGGGGAGGGGCTGGCACAGCAAGCCAGGGATTGAACCCTGGTCCCTGGGCCTGTCTAAGCAGGTAATTTAGTCTATGGAGCTATTTGGCCAGCCTTGACAAAGTATTTCTTTACCTGATGTGAACAGCTTATAACTCAGCAGTACAAAGTAGACACTGTAAATATAAATAGGTAGAATATATAAAAATGCAGTAATTAAAATACAGAAAGCAATTAAGCAAATAAAATTATTCTAAACACCATTTTGAATTACAATCAGGATGAGATTCCACTACACATTTATTATTGTGTCTCAAATTAAAAAGCAGATTAACAAATTCAAGTGCTGACATAGACATGGAATAAGTGAAACTTGAAAGTAATAGTAATGGAAAGTAAAGGGGGTACTGTCATTTTAGAGAATATTATGACATTTGCTTATAAATTCAAATATTTAAGTGTCATATTATCTAAAAGTTCCATTTTTATGTATTTATTCGAGACAGACAGAAACTTGTATGTTATACACATACTTGATCTTAAATGTTTGGAGCAATTTCTTAACAACATCCTCTTTCCCCACAAAGAGACAATGAAAGCAAACCAAATGCCTGACAGGTTCTGAATGGCTGGGCATTTTAGAGTATAAATAGTCACTGGATCTTACATATGCCTAAGAAAGGCATGAAAGGCCAGAGAACAGATCTCAGAGCAGAACGCCGAAAATAAGATATGTAGAAAAGCATTTGGTACAGCAAAATTTTTAGTGGTGTGATCTTCCTATTCCATTATGATGTGGTTATACTACATGAATTTTGTACATGTATATGTTCTATTTCAAGACTTACATTTTGTTTAATCATTCTCTACCACTTTATGTGACAGCTAGACTTAAAATTGTATGATTTTTAATGCAATGACTTTATCACATTCTCCCAATGACTTCTTTTTTTTAATGAAATTTCTCCAAAGTCACTCTTTTTAAAAAGTAAAGTTATTGGCACATTTTTGCTATACATAGTGATTATATTCATCATAGGAAATTTGTACTGATACATAACATATCTTACTTAATTTTTTCCCATTGTCCTTCCATTTAAACTTTTCTTCTGTAGTTGGTTACAGAACTTCATTTCCATTGTTTTTCTTTGGTTCATTTTTTTTTATCTCGGTGTCCTTCCTTTCTTTCCCCTGGTCCTTTCTTGCCAATTCCCAATATCCATTCTCTATTTGCTCCTTGTTTACTGTTTGGGTTTCTCACACAAGAGAAACACTGTAATATTTAAACATGTAGATCCAATTTATTTCACTTAGAAGTATATTCTCGAAGTTCATCTATTTAGTTAAAAATGTCTCAAGTGTATCCTTCTTTATGGCAAAGTAATATACTATTATATAATAACCACATTTTCTTTATCCATTGGTCTTTTGATGGGCATATGGACAGTTTCTTAGATTTAGCTATACTAAATTGTGTTGCTATAAACATGGGTGTGCATATATTGTTGTGGTATATTTTGGACTCTTTTAGGAAGGTTCCTAGAAGGAGAAGAGGAGGGCCCAATGGAATTTCTAGTTTTAGTTTTTAGCTAGGATTACAGGTGAGTGCCACCACGCCCCAGTCTCAATTGCCATCTCAAAGTGCACCAAGGGTGGGGCCGGCACGGGAGGCCCAGCGATTGAATCTCCACTCCCTGAGACTGCTTGCAGGTGCTTTAATCCACTGAGCTCTTTGGCCAGCCCTTTAGAATTACTTTAATTAGTTGCCATTTCAAGTAAATATCAAGAATGGGTGTCAGTTTATATCCAGTATCATCTTAGTAATGAGCTAGGAGGGTTTTTCTGAGACTCAGTGTTGACAAAAATGACACAAGGGACACTAACAAGGTTGCTTTTATGTCTACATTCTTATTAAAATAGGAAACAAGCAATATGAGGACTGCATCTGACACTAAGAGGGTGCCACTGTGCCCTAGCCTCGCTCCCCACTATTCGTATCTCCCCACTCCATCAGGGAGAGCTTAGTCCTTTGGAAGTCCACCACTAGGGGCTACCATTCTGCAGGGAGGACAAAGCAGGGACAGGAAGCGGTATGTGAGTACTGGGAAGTCCTTCCTAGTAACACACACACACACACACACACACACACACACACACACGGCCCACCATGCCTTACTAGGATATATTTCCAACCTCTATTTTTTCACTTACATTGTTCTTAGCTTTTCAGTGTAATGGAACTGCCCGCGGCCTACCACAAAAAAACTATTCAAGGGGATGGGGAGATGGCTCAGTAGAATAAACACTTCCATGGCAAGCACAAGGGTCTGAGTTCAATCCCTGGTTCTGCCAACCAAACCAAACCTAAACCAAACCAAACCAAAACAAAACAAAACAAAACAAAACAAAACACTATTAAATTCTCATATTTTATCCAACCTACTTATATAATATATTACACTATTAACACATTTCCTTACAACTAAATGAAGTTTTCATCGGTGGTGCAGTCTTTACATAGTAAGTGAGGATACTTACTGGTAATCTGAATATTTTCTAAAGGATTTTGACAGTGAAAGTATTTTCTTTTAATAATGTTAAAGCTATACTCGTTTTTGTTAAACTATATTTTGGCAGGGTTCAACATTAGAACTTTCTGTCTTCTGAAATGCACTTATAGCTTTTCATATTCTTAGAAAACAAAAATAGTATGAACCTGGATATTTCCTTGATATTTTTCTGTTTCTTCATGATTCAGCATTTTGCTTTTCATTTATTTTCTAAAAAGCTATTGTGCTTATTAAACATGATTTAAAATTTAATGTGTCTTTAAAAAGTAAATGCGCAGATAAAATAATTCATCTATGTTGTTATGCTTTCCTATTCATAATGCATTATTTTGTATTTGACCTTTACTTTTTCTTATTTCCATGTTTATTATTTTCTATTGTATTGTTGCTATTCTGTTTCATAATTGACCACAAAATATTGATATGAATTTTTTGCTTAATAAGTACAATATTAAGTTGATCTTTGCCTTTGAATATGGGTTTGAGACCATTTTATACCCTTGATCAAAATGAATTAATCTCGTTATTTTCTACATGCTCATTAACTGTGTTTGCTTTCTTTTTTTTTCACTCAGATGTTGTTGGAAAGCCACTTAGGCTCTGTTTTCTTTACTTGCTTTGTTTAATTTTTGCTTCCAGTGCATAGCAGTTATAAAATGTAATTTGTGCATTTCTGTCTTGTAGTTGTACATGTCCAGCCTGTGGCTAATTATTAAAAATGATTCCTTAATTTGGAAATTAAGATAACATATCCATATCCCTTAAAGTTTAAAAATGCATCAGTTGGGGGACTTATCACATATCTTTCCTACCAAAATTTCTATTTTCAATATCAATTATTACCCTATTTATTTATTTTTATTTTCCTAATATCAACCATATCTTTTCTGCTGTTACAGTAACAATAAATCTACAAATTACCAATTTAAACAAGACTTCACATGCATTTAAGTGTAGACTTCACAGGAATCTCTATCCAAAGAGTTAATATATTGGCTGTTGCATCTGTCATCTTTTTAAACATTTTTTCAAAAATATTTTATATATTTGGTGCAGGGTCTTGCTTCACAGCTCAGTGATCCTCCTGTTTTTAGCCTCCCTAGTGCTGAGATTACAGGAATGCACCACCATGCTTGGTTTCAGTGGCTTGCACGGCATGTGGTACCAGGGATTGTTTGGGTCCTTGAGCTTGCCAAGCAGGCACTTAGACCTCCAAGGTATCTCCCCAGCTCCCTGTCATCTTATTAACTTAACAAAAAGACACACAAACAAAAGCATCAGAACTTAAAATTATTTGCAAATATATTGGATTTGTCTACAACATTTGCATTCAGAGTTCAGATTCAGAGTAAAAATGTGTCATGTAATGTGAAAGGCAACATCTTAGAATTTTAGACATTCCTGTGAGAATTCAACTTTTAAAAAAATTCCTCCATGACACGTTGCAAACAAAAAAAATGAAATAGAACTGAGTACTCCATATAAATTACATCTATCTTGATTTTGTAAGTGGGTCAATTTAGCCTCATAAGAATGTTGGAGCACTGACATGCTCAATAATCTGTTTTCCATTTTATCTTGTCATCTCATTTACTAAATAGATTCTAATAAATAAATGAAATAGCAGGAATGATCAGTGAATGCCAAGCCCTTTTTTTGAATGGTCAGGAACAATCAGCTATTTTCAGTGGCTGGGTCTATAGTAACAAGGACTACTTAGACCAATGACAGGACAGTGAAAATCCGAATATAGAACATTCATGGAAGAGCTCAGTGATGAGACAGCACCTGTCCAGTATAATTTCCATATCTACGTACCCAGAAAAGGGTTGCCTTTTTTAGTTTTTATACTATAGAACAATTGTGAAACTGTTATAAAAAACCCCTGCTGATACTTTTGAGATAGCTGTGTTGTAGTTCTAAAAAATATAAAAGTAATTTCAGAACCAAAAACAGGTTTGAGATTTAGTTCTAACCCTGCTAACAGTTTGACATTGAGAAAGTCATTTAACATTTATGTTCTTGTTATGTTTTTTGTGATATGAGAAACTTACAGAAAGAGGAAACATAAAATTGAATGATAACCTCCTTTTGCCAGACTTGATATCAAGAACATTTATACATGGTTTTATGTAATCTATAAAATAATAAAAGGATTATGAGTGATTATTGTGTGCTTATAGATATAGAAATTAGTGTTTCTAGGAGTTAAGGATGACATTAATAGTTACAAAACTACTAAGAATTTATATGCAATGTCTAGTCTATGTGATTCTGAATATATGTCTTGCTTCTAAAATGTATAATAATAAATATGTCTGGGTTTATTATTATTTCAGCAATAAACTCTTTTGAACTGGGTTTGACATGCAGTAATCTTTCTTCAAATTCTTTTTTCTTTTGGGATGATATATTGCCTATATAGCTGAAAATTTCCAAGGCTAATATTGTCTAAAATATTAACAGTATTTCTTTATAACATTCATCTACCGTGAAAAATCATAGCAGTAGTACTCAAAGGCAAAGATTATCAACTATAAATGGGTAAAGACTTTTATGCCTGTTCTATAAAATGTTTTCTGTGATTCTCAAATTTCATCTGGTCTGTTAGATTTGATTTCCAACTTTCTAGATATATACTCTATGGCCTCAAGCCTTGAGATTTGAATGCTATGGTTTATAGATGCTGTTTCCTCAACTGTCCTGTACTGTTTATACTGAACCTGAGACTGATGATTTTACAGCAAAGTAAAAATATTTGTCAACTTTGTATTCAGAAACAGTGGACTGATCCATACTACACTTATTGTCCTGTAAATGATATTTTAACTGATTAGGTATAACCAAGAAAGAGTGATAGAATTAATAAAAACATTGGCAGATAGAAAAGAATAATTAAAATTTTTCTTGTTTTTATTATTTCAAATGAAAGCAAAACTAGGGGCCGGGGAGATGGCTCAGTGGAATAAGCACTTCCCTGGCAAGCACAAGGGCCTGAGTTCAATATCCGGTTCAAAAAAAAAAAAAAAAAAAAGAAAAAAGAAAGCAAAACTAATTCAGTATAAATAATGTGATCAAAAATAGGTGAATGTGGGCCTGTGAGATAGCTTAGCAGACTATGCGCCTACTTTGGCAAGCACAGGGCCCAGGGTTCCATCCCCCATCGCACATGCCAACCCTGTCCCTGGGGCACACTGAGCCTGGGACCAAGTCCAGGAGTGGTGGCACATGCCTGTAATCACAGAGCTGGAGAGGTTGAAAACAGGAGCATTGCTACGAATCTGAGCTGCATAGTAAGACCCTGAAACAAATACATAAATGAAAAAATAGTAGGTGAATGTTTTAATTTTAAAATATGAAAATAACGTTGGGTATGGTGGTGTACTAGTGCATGCTTGTAATTCCTGCTCTCAGGGAGCTGAGGCAGGAGGATCCCTGCAAGTTTGAGGCCAGCCTGGGCTACATAGTAGGTTTAAGACCAGCCTGAACTACATAGCAAGACCTTGTCTTAAAAGACTCACATGCACGCACACACACACACACACACACACACACACACACTGTATAGAGTACATGTGTATAATATATATGTATATATATACTACATATAGCGTTTAATATATATTTTAGATATTATATGTATTATGTATTATTGTTGTATATTTTAATATATATTACAATGAAAGAAACAGTCATTAATCTCACTCAAAATATTCCTACTCTTCCTTAAATAAGCAGAGTATTAAGGTTGTTGGTTCAGAGTGTGTGATAACTAAATTAGTCCACTGATTGGTTTAGCATAGATTTGGTGTGGATGGTGGCAAAATCCACGTGGGTGTGGGCAACACCATTCAGTGGGCCTGTCCTTGGGATGGGATTAAAGTCTGGGAGGATGACTGCCTCGCTGCCACATCACAGGCTGTTTCACCTCAGCTCCGCTCTTCCGCCTCACTGTCCTGCCTTGGAGCCAGCTCACTCCAGACCCAGAGCTCTACAAGCTGAGAGCTAAAAATGAAACTTTCCACCTTTAACTTGCGGGTGTTGGGTATTTTGCCCCAGTAATGAAAAAAGTAACTAATGCACACCGTTTTGCTTGCCACTTTCTGCAACACTTCTAGAACCCTTATTTTAATGGATGTCTTTCTTAGTTGTGATAAAAAATTAAGTGATTTATTAGTTGTAAACAAAATTTCACCGTACAGAGGGGCAGGCTCATAAAATCATATAGAGCATTCTCATATACCTTATTTATCAAATCTGGCATAGTGGAACTTCTCTTTTTAAAATGTATTTGGTACAGGGTCTAACTACACAGCTTGGACTCATAGTGATCCTCCTGTTTTCAGCTTCCTCAGTGCTAGGATTACAGGATCACATCACCACATCTGAACTTGGTTTCCAGTTCAGTGTGCCCTGGAAGCAGGGCCAGTGCCACATGTGGTACAGGAGATGGAACCTTGGTCTCGAGCTTGCCAAAGCAGGCACTTAGTCCACTGAGCTATCTCACTGACCCCATAGTGGAACTGCTGGTTCTTCCCCAAAGTCTTAATGCCTGTGAAAAATAAACCATTTGAATGGATTCAAATGATCTAAGCAGCCAGGAGAGATCAAATATTGACACTCAAGAAAGAAGCTTTCAAAAATGCTTCAGAAAGTTTCAAGACTGAAGGGATACAGTGTGTTTGTGCTTTTAAGGGGGAATTAATGGCAATATGTCTTTTTCCATGCTAATTGAAAATATTTAAATATTCAATGTTTTTTTGATCACAACTGTAATCATTACAACAAGTACAGATACAAAATACGTGAGAAAAATGGGCCAAGGAACAAGAAGAAAACATAAAAGTGTAGGATTATGTGTATGCTGTATGAAATTCTTACATACACTTGAGCAAACTCAACGTTATTGAAGGGAAGTTGTAAAAGAGTAGGCATAAGTTATAAACTTTACATTTCTTAAAATGCAAAGATAACCAATCAGTAGAGCTAAGCAAATAAAATACTAAAACATGCTCCTTGGAACCAAACAAAGTTTTGTTAAAAATACAAATCCTCATGAGACAAATAGAATATAAATATTCAACTAGGTCCCTTTGATCCAAGTAAATTAATAATTGCCCTCACTGTAAATGAGTTAAACATCATAATTGAATAGTAGTGATTTTTAAATTGACTAAAACTAATAACCAAATATGAGCTTGTGCAAGAAAATTAAATTGAAAGATATATGAAGGAGAAAATTTTATGAAAATATTAAATATCAAAAGCTGAAATAGTCATTTCAATATAAGTCAACATAGATTTCAATAAAAAATGCTACAAAGAATAAAAAATCAGAAAGAATCAAAGATGACATTTCACAGCAAGACGGTGACTCATCGGGAAGTTAACATGGTGCTCCGTGTGTACGCAGTTATTAATGAAATTTCAGAATAGTAACCCAAGTCTTGTAGTAGGTGTACTGAAATAGCTATAAAACAGTAGGTAGTCAGAGTATTATCTTTCAGAGATCAACAGAACAATTAGAATAATAGTAGGTGGAAACATAGGAGCCTTGGATAACGCTATCAACCACTTCAATTCAGTTGCAGGTTATAAATCATTAAACACAGTGAATTAAAAAACTCAATTTATTTTCACATATACTAGAATGTTAACCAAGATCGATCTATGCTGGGATCTAAAACATCTCAATAAATTCAAGAGAATTGGAAAAAACACTATTTTTTAAATCTCTTTTTATATTCATTTTATTGAGAAAAAATAGCATTGAGACAGGTTCAAAACAAGTTAGTAGGACAGTTACAATAATTAATACACTGCATATTGTTGTCTTCATAGTAGTTATTTACCGTACAAGATGGAGACATGGTGTCTTATCTAAACACTATTAGTACAAATCTTTCTTATTGAACTTAGAGAAAGTAACTGTATATCTATCCTAACTATTTTGTATATACATATATATATATATAATATATATGTATATTTTCACCTTCATTAATACTCCCCTTTTTTGTTTAGTTTTGTCAGATGGGTATTCTATTGTCATTCAAATGTTGCAGGTGCCTGAATTCACGAAAGTAATTCAATGTAGTCTAGTAGTCCAGAATAGTAGTGGGTTATCCTCAGGGCTAGCAACATCAGAAGTTGTTGACTTGAGCCTTTTACAGCTCAGTATATTAATATGGCTGTACTTTTTATACCTTATTTTTATACTTTTCTGCTGGATGGTTAAGACCAAGATAAAACAAGACTTATATAACTTTAATATCTGACATCAGTCAAATTCTCTCAGGATTTACCCTGAAACTCCATACAATGGTTTGTAGACCTTTTGTCAGTGTCAGCCATGTGAATGAGTCAGGGCCATTGCTTGACCAATTTGCTCTCCATGAAATATTTTCTTAATCTCATAACATGATTAAGTTAAAAATTTGTAGCAATAAGATAAAGTTTCTGGAAATTAAACAACACACTTTTTATATAACCTGTAAGTAAAGGGAAAAGTATCAAAGAAAATTAAAAATACTTCAAACAGTATGATATTTAAATAAACATGAAGTGCATGAGACACAAATAAAATGGTACTTAGAAATTTAGAATTTTAATATTTATATAACAGAAAGTTTAAACTAGTGATCATGCTTCCAGTTAATAAAGTAGAAAACAAAAAGCAAATTTCATTCTATGTAAGTAGAAGGAAGAAAATTATGCATGTATAATACATATATATATATATATATATATATATTACAACTTCTCCTGTATATGATAAGAGAGATCAAGGGAATAAAAAACGTGCAAAGAGAAAAAATAAAGAAAACTGATAAGGTGAAAACTGGTTCATTTAAAAGAGATCCACAAATCCTGTAAAAATATAACTGGTGTAGCAAAGAGAACATATTTTATAAATAAATAAAGAAATTTATTTTCAGAAATAAATGAGGGGATTTTCAGAAATAAATGGGCAGCCGTAATGTGAATGGCCACATTTAAAAGAGTATATGATGAATGAACTTACTCTATTACACCCTATGACATAGAAGAAATGGACCATTTCCTTAAACAAGACAGATTATTAACACTAAAACTTAGAACAATTTTATATCACTTAAAATGTTGTATTCATAAATGAAAACTCTTCTAAGTTCCAAAATATCTGATGTCTAGGTTGTTTTAGTAGTAGGTTCACTGAATTTTGAGCATTTGTCAGTTCTGCATCTGGAAGATGTAGCGTGGCTGGTCCTGATCTTACTTTTCATGTAATGGTGCACTTGAGTTGCTGAAGTCTGGGGAGGAACCTCTCCCTTTGGTTCTGGAGCAGATGAGTCCTTTCCCTACCCCTAACCTTCCCTTCCCACTCCCTTGCCCTCTTCTCCTTTCCTTTCCTGTTTTTCCCTGTCCCTCTTTCCTTTATAATGTCTCTTTCTAGCTTGTGTGTTAGGGTAATGGTGGATTCATAATATATTTTCTACTGTTTTATATGTATGGTTAGGGTTAGGGTTATAGGGTTAGGGTTAGGGTTAGGGTTAGGGTTAGGGCTGAGGTTATGGTTAGGCAAGGGTGTAGGAGAAAGCAGAGTCTTCCTTCCTCTATCATTCTATTCTGTACGGGACCTCAGCAGATTGGATAACACCCAATCACACTCATGAGCATGACCTTTACTCAGTTTGCTTTTCCAAATCCTAATCTCCTCTGCACAGACCCTTATGTATCTTAGCAGAAATAATATTTCATCAGCTATTCATAGGTATCTCTTAGTCCTATTAAGCTCACACAAAAAATGAAATATCACACATTCAAATTCTAGGACATTCTAAAAGAAAAAATTATAAAGACAGTAGGAGAACCTGTACTATAGCATCATGTAATTCAGTTGTGTCCAAAATTTTCTGATCGAGATTATGGGGCCATAGAGGAAAGGGATCAATGATGGAGAGTGTGCCTGAGGAGAGCTACATGGAGAGAAAACATTCTTTCAGGCTCTCAGAGAGAAAATTGATCAAGCAATGGCCGTGACTCATCCACATGGCTGACACTGACAAGGGATCTAGAAACTGCTGTACAGGGTTTCAGGGTAAATCCCGAGGGGATTTGACTGACCTTGTCAGATACAAAAGTTACATTTTTTGTTATGCAGGTCTTGTTTTAATCTTGGTCTTAACCATCCAGCAGAAAATTATAAAAATGAAATATAAAAAGCAAAGCCATACTAATATTCTGAGCTGTAAAAAGCTCAAGTCAACAACTTCTGGCATTGCCAGTCTCACAGAAAACCCACTACCATTATGGACTAATGGACTATATTGGAATATCTTGCTAAATTCATGCACTTATAATATTTAAATGACAATGGAATACCCATCTCTGGCAAAACTAAAGAAAAAAAAAAGGGGATACAAATGAGCAACTGTTTTGTATCTGTATATTCAAAATAGGATAGATGTACAGCTACATTCTCTTAATTCAATGAATAGAAAGATTTGTTCTAACAGTGTTTGTGGACAGGATATCATGTCTGCATCTTTTACTATGAATAACCACTAAGAAAACAACAATGTGCAATGTATTATTTATTGAAACTGTCCTACCAATCGGTTTTGAAACTGTCTCATTGCTATTTGTTTCTCAATAATATTATTAAAATAAAAAAAGAAGACTGTTAGCTTCTTGGATGTAAAAAGGAGAGGTAGGGAGATGTCAGTGGATGAAGGACAACTGCAGAGTTGAGCCATGCTTCTGAACAATACAATAATAGTAAATATAAAGTCATGCCTTTTCAAAATTTATGAAATTTGCAACATGAAGAGGGCCCTACTGTAGATGGTGGCATTATATGATTTTTTTTCACACATTGTTGAGAAAGTCTTGCTATGTAGTCAGGCTGCACTTGGCTTCACCATACAATCTGGGCTGGCCTTGACTCATAACAATCCTTCTGTCCCAGTCACCCAGAAGTTGAGTGTACCTGTGTGTGCCACCAACACAGGTATCTAATAGTGATGCGTCAAAATGGTTAATGAATTACAAGGAATATAATCACACTAACCTCAGCCTTTTTTATAGAGGATTAAGAGTAGAGTATAATGTGCTCTCTTGTATGACTTCTGCAAATTTAAAAGTGCTCTAATTTTTAACAATATATGAAACATTTGCATACATGGCAACATCATTCTTTAAACAAAAAAATTTTGTTGAACAGAATAAGCCAGACGAAATAGAGTATTTTCTAATTCTATTTATAGAAAATTACAAAAGGCAAAACTATATCTTAGAGACTGAAATCAGATTATATATCCCTGTAGCAAGCAGATTGCAGTGTGAATATATGTGTTATGTGGATGCATGTGTGCACGCATGTGTATGTTTACCTGCACTTGGAATTTTTTTTAATGCATTTGGTACAGGGTCTCACTATACAGGTCAGACTCACAGTGATCCTCCTGTTTCAGCCTCCCCAGCTCTGGGATGACAGGCATGCACCACCAGGTCTGGTCTCAGTGGTTGGCTCAGCATGCCTGGGGACAGGGCTGGGGTTGCATGTGGTGGAATACTTTTTAGATAATGAAAACTAGTTTATAGCTAAATGGGCCAGTATTTACAGAGATGTCAAAACTCCTTAAAATGTATATTAGAAAGGATGCATTTTAATGTAGATTATACCACTAAATTTGATTTACAAAGTAAACAAATGAATAAACCATTCAATCAATGAACAAATAAACCAAAAGCCATTAAGGTCCATGAAAATCAAAATAAGCAAGTAATTCACAGTTTGTCATCTCAGGCTCATTTGATCTCAGCAGCGTGTAGAATTCTAAATCAGCAAACAGTGACTGATATCACCAAAGGTTAGAATACTCCAACGAAAGTCTTCCCATTGGTCACAAGCCATACCTGATGCAAGCTGGCATACTCTTGCAAATTTTTCCTCAGGTAAAAATCAAATTAAAGAGAAAATTATATCGATATTGAGTGCAATATTCAAAATACTTACTTAGTATTTGCTAAGCATTTACAACAAGCTGCACACAGATATTTATATTGTTTTCCTTAGAAAGATCACAATACAGATAAGGGAAGAATTATGATGCTATTCAAAGGAATGAAAAAGTACTCTTTAAGGATGAGAAAGAATAAAGATAGAAACCATTTTCCAACCTATCTTTCTACTACACCCACTATATTACTCTAAAGAAAATTCTTCCACAAAGAGAAATGTCACACCTCAGAAAAACAAGAACAACAAAAAGACATTATGTTAAGTAAAATCTAATTCATTTATCATTCAAATAAAAACTTAAATTGTCTGGAGAAATTGTTACCATGGTTTCTACATATCCAAGCTGCAATATTTATGATTTTACTTAAAATTTTTACTTTTACCAGATAAATTTTGGTAAATAAAAATTATGTAAACTTTATGGTTGTTGTTGTGGTGGTGGTGGTGGTAGTGGAGTGTGCATGCATACGTGTGTGTGTGTGTGTGTGTGTGTGTGTGTGTGAAGAGTCTCACTAGGCAGTGTGAACTCATAGTGATTCTTCTGTTTTCAGCCTCCCCAGCCCTGGGATTACAGGCGTGTGACATCATGCCTGGACTCCAGGGGTGGGGCCAGCTCAACATGTGGAACTTTATGTATTTTTTAAAGCAGATGTATGAAGCTTCTAATAGGAATTTCTGATAAATTATATCAAATTGAAGATATAGGGATGGCCACAGATTGGGAAGGAATCTTAACTATTTGGTAGACACTGTCTTCTCCTTTCTTTTTATTTAGTAGTCTTGTAAAAGGGTGAAGTTTCAATCTTCAACACTTTTATTCTTTTCATTGAGGAATTTTTGTGGCAGGACCTTCTTTTTCCTTCTCAACCATTGTCACAGGGATGTATACTACAAAAACAATCTCACTATATTTGTTACATTTGAATATTCTGTGTGTGTGTGTGTGTGTGTGTGTGTGTGTGTGTGTGTGTGTGTTGTCCCAGTGCACTCTTGTACTCAATTGTGACAAAAAGTTACTCAGGACAGCCATGATCAAATTGAAAGATTCTTTGTGAGGGGAAAAATAACTCCCTGGATTAAGAAAGAACTAAACTTGTGTTTTAAGTAGTGTGCTGATTCTAATTTGCAATTGAACTGAATTCCCTCAAATTTCTTGTGCACATTGAACTCAGGAGAGCATATATAACTATAATATACTACAGGTTGCAAAACTATGAGCTTTCAAGAATTTTTAAGCTTAATGTCTAATATGAATCTTCAGTAGTCTTATTGGTAAACGAAATATATCTAGTTTTTGGCTGATAAAATAAGTGGGTGCAGGGATGGGGAGATAACTCAGTAGAATAAGCGCTTGCCTACCAAGCGTAAGGACGTGAGTTAAAAAAAAAAAAGCAGATGCAGTTTAAAAGACTCATGGCAGTATTTATAAGAAGGACCCTTAGGTATGAACCAGATGCCATTTTTTAGGTATTAGCTATAACCTGAAAATAAAAAAATACATCTGCCATTTTAAATGATGGGATTATTTATGGTAACACCCCCTCCCCCAGTCATTCAGAAGTCATACGTCATGTAAGATGTATGTCTTTCTAGTAAACTCTTCATGTTGCAACCAAAATTCAGGATCTGAAAATTATTGCAGTTGCCAAGAAGATGTGTGGAGAGTCAACTATTCATAACTTTCCTCTCCTACTAAAAACTACATTAGAACCTGGTTTCATGGGATTGTTACAATGTCGTTTAGTTATAGAAAACTTTTAGGCTTTGTATTTTTGGAGCTATCTTTATTCATATGTGTTTTAATAACTTGGTATAGATCTTTTCAATTATTAGTTCTTAGAGGAAATAAGTGTTAACCTTCATTAATATTACTCCTTATGAAGACATCAGCTATTTGAATATGTGTTACAGTGATATCACCTCTATCTCTAAATATCACACTCTTATTTTCTTAAAGATAAGGTCATTGTGCCAAAACATAGCTCAATTACTAAAATAAGAAAATTAAATTAATGTAGTTCTAGTATTAAATCTAAGGCTTTTGTTCCCTTTCATTGAGACTGTCATTGTAAGTCCCATCAATTTGACTCATGTGCTCTTCTGAAATAACCTCATCATTTTTTGAGCAGTTACTTATTTTGTTAGGCCGAGTTATTTCAGGTTTATTTTTTATTAAACTGGCACCAGCCATGGAATAAGGAGTTCTGCCAAGAGGTTTTCCTTTTAGAAGATATTTTACATCTTACAAAGTATTTTAAATCACCTTGGCTGTGGTTTAAAACTCTTATGTTTGTCAACCAGTCCCACATGAACTAACCAGTCTCAGTTATACAACTAATCCACATTTTAACATGCCCACTCCTCAACTTGCTCCTATTGGCCTTTCCTGAGTATATGAGGGATTTTGGAAAAGAATTACAAAGTGAATCAGTGCAACACTTTTCCCCCAAGTATGGTGTCTTAGTTACTCTTCTCCGGTTGCTGGGACAAAGAACCTGACACCCAAAATGAAGGAAAGAAAGGGTTATTTAGTTCACACTTACTGGAGGTTTCAGTCCATACTCAGCTGGCTCCAGGGCAGACTGGCACATGGAAGAGGGAAAACTGTCATGGAGGCAGCAAAGAGGAAGAGATCAAAGGAGGCATAGCAGCAGCTCAAGGACCTAGCTTCTCTTCCTTCCTTCCAGTGAAATATAAATTACCTGCCCCAGGGCAGCTGTAGCGGTCACACCCATAATTCCAGTGGATTATGAGTTAATCCCAAACTCTGTAAGTACACCTCATGACTGCATGAGGCTTTGGGGGGACAACTAGACACAAACCATAGCATGGTCTGGTCATGTTCTCAAGGCACCATTTAAGGCAGAGAACTAAGAGAAAGCCACTAGAGGCCCGCTGTGCTTTTCCATACAGTGTGATTGGTTAGGCAGGAAAACTTAGAGAAAACCTTCTGAGATTTCAAATTTCCATCTAACTTAGTCAATCTTGATTTTTTTTAAAAAATAAGGATGTCCCCCAGTTTGCATCTCACAATATGAGATTGCAGTCCTGTCTTCCATTTCTTCCTGGCATGGCCATGGCCCATTGACGAATACAATCCAAGCAGCTTGGTAAGAGCTACCACATAAGGGCTGGTCCACTAAGAGTCCTCATGACATTCAGCTACTCATTATAATGAAGTCTCCTTAAGTTACTGAATAGTTAGAGGTTATGTGGAGAAAACACCAAAGGATAAGAGGCCTTCTTAGAGACTTACAAGTCCAACTAAACTCAGATGAATTATTATTTTTTTTTAATTTTTTTTATTTATTTCTTTTTATTTATTACATTTATTTATTGTGTGTGTGGCCAGCTCAGCCCACCAGGGGGCAGGTCTGGCTGGCATGTGGTGCTGGGGATCGAACCGCGGTCCCTGTGCTTTGCCAAGCTCGTTTCAAGTAGGTGCTTTAGACCACTGAGCCATCTCACCAGCCCTCAGATGAATTAGTGACCCAAACTAACGTAACAGGAAATAGAATCGCACAGTTGAACACTGCCTAAATTCCTGACCAATACAATGTGGAGAAACAGTAAGCCATTATTGTTTCTAGCTGGTAGAATTTTTCTTAAGCCAACATATATCTGTAGAAATAGAATTACATGTTGAAAGCTTTACCCTCCTTGTGAAGTGGTACATAAGATTATGTGTAGACTGTGCTAACATAAAAATGAAATTTAAATCTTGGGCGGACTATTAGCACTACAAAGAACTGAACAAATTCCAATTAATTCAAAAGACACCAGGGCAGGAGGAGGAGATAAAGAATAATTGAAAAACGAAAGAAGAGGAAAATCAAGATGACAATTTTAAACAGAAAATATGAACTAGTAATAAAAATAGTTTAACTTCGCAATTGGAAATTGAGACGTTACACTGGAGGAAAAAAAGAAAGAATGAGTACTATTGCAAAACAAATAGAGGTGGATAATAAGAAATAAAACATTTCAAAATAGAAGATAAAGCTCATGTCACAATTTTTGAAATTAGTAGTTTAAAAAGCTGTTTAGGAAAGGAGGGAAGTATTCAAAATAAATATTCAAAAAGAAAAGAAAAGTGAGAAATCAAAGACATATAGAAGGAAATAAGATAAAGAACAAAAATTCGTTAAAGGGGCTATAAGGTGTGTTTCTCAGATGAAGCTTTAAACTCAAAAGGAAAGAACAACTGAGATGGAAGAAAGGGGAATAAACAGAAGAGAAAAAGGATATATATGTATATATATATGATCACTAAAATAATTATACTACTAATTTCTCCTAGTTCAAGAAAGAAGTGTTTGTGCTTACATTGATCAATTTTTCATGCCTGTATCTTGTAATTTGAGTGACTATTTTGAAGATAGCAATACACATTGTATTAACCATTAATAATCTGCTATCTTGTTTGAAATTCTTTATCATTGTTGTTACCATTTTTTCTCTTTAAAGTAAAAATAATAAAAATTTAACAATCCATAAATTTTTATAATATTGATTCAATGACTGAAATGAAGTCCAACAACTAATCAGCATTAAGAATCTTAACAACATAGAATTATGATAAGCATGTTTTCTAATCATTTGACTAGTCATGTTAAATGGAAATTCTCTGAGATGTCATGTATTACTAAACTGATTCAAGGAGATATAGAAAACCTTCAGGATCTCATGATAACCTCATAAACAGAAACCTCCAAAATAAAAACAAACCTATCTAAAACATATAAATAAACAGTAGCAAACAACACAGGTTTGGGAACAAAGATAGAGAAAGAAATGCATGTCACAAATATAAAATCTTAAAACTGATCCCTTAATTGCAATAATGAGAGTGTCAATAATAAATTATTGCAACCCTGAGGCAGTTTGTGTAGCATATACAATAAAGATGGTTAGGAGACTGAGATAGTTTTGAGCAAGCCTCATTCTCTTCAGAGGACTGGGGGTGGAGAGAGAGAGAGAGACAGACAGACAGACAGACAGACAGACAGACAGACAGACACAGAGAGAGACAGAGACAGATGGAGACAGAGACACTTAAAGAGACACAGAGACAGAGAAAGAGACAGAGAGAGACAGAGGAGGGGTGTGACAGAGAGAGAAATGATTATTCGTATTTATTATGCTATTCTCATATATGTGCATTTCATTTCCTTTTTCTGTTTTTGACAGTTTCACTGATTGAAAAATAATAACCCAAATTGTAAAAGGAAAACCTAAATTTGGTCAAAAACTATACATCTAGTTTTCTCCATGTGGCTTTTAAAATTTTTTCCCCTCTCTACTTTACCTTTCCTTCCTCCCTACTCCATTCTCTTCTCTGTTTTCTAAATGATTGCTATAATTTTCATGGAAAATATGTGTAGGCAAGACATGTTGCAAAAACACATCTTAGGTAAGGGACAGAGGGACCTGAGAAGTCTCACAGTCATAGAACAATCCGGGTAGCTGTTTTATTGCCCACTTCTTCGTCTGTTAAAATATTCCCAGTTGAGAGTTAGGATAATAACTTGTGACAACTATTTTAATTAATTACTTTTAGTTTGGATTTTTAAAAATTATGTCTTTTGTTGTGAAAGCCCCAGAGGAGCAGATCGTTAAAAAAAAAAAAAAAAAGCAGTTCTTAATTAAATATTCTAAACAACAACAGTAAGATTAGTGAAAGGAAGAGGGGGAATGAAACCTTCAGGAACTGCTGTACCTGGAGGCAAATGATCTTGTGCTTGTGATCCAGACCAGAAAGCATCAGCTTGCTTAAAATTCAATACTGGACACCTGAGAGGGAGCCGCAAATCCTATGCAAAGAGTTTAGATTTCTGAGCTGCTCAGCAAATTCTTACAGTCCTACAATTGCCAAAAGCTCATGTGCCACTCTTTTGACAGAGTAATAGAGACCCTGAATTAACCTTATAAAGATATTCCTGTTTCTTCACGACAGGGATACATTTGACATCTTATGGCTTACGATTATCTGCTCTGTGAGCATTTGAGCTCTGAACTTTTTCTAACACTGTAAAGCAAGGCGTTTTTTCAGAATACAGCCAAATTAAATGTGGTAATCTCGATTTTTGTAAAGAGCAATAGTAGCTATGAAATTCCTGCAAGGCAGTTGAATATACCTTGGTGAGATTAATGAGCAAACAACTAATATATTTATTATTTTTATATATTGGAAGGTTAACAATTGGAACAGTGATTTTACAATGCATTTCTATAATTTTGTTTAGCATGAACTCCTGTCTCAGTTCCATGTCTACACCATGTTCTCATTGTCTCTCTCTGTCACTCTGTCTCTCTGTCTCTGTCTCTCTGTCTCTGTCTCTCTCTCTCTCTCTCTCTCTCTCTCTCTCTCTCTCTCTCTCTCTCTTTGTGGTACCAGGGATTGAACTCAGAACCCTGGGCTTGCCAGGCAAGCAATTATTCTACTGAGGTATTTCCCTTGGCCTCCCATTGTCTCTTGATTGTCATCTAATACATGGAGAATGAAAAAAGAAATAATGGTCATGTATTTCGTACTACTGCTTTTTCAGGAGTTCAGGGCCTTCCTCCTTTACTACCTCATTCAGTCCTTCAAACAGACTCAAGAGATAGTCTGCATGTTCCCCTTCCCAAGGAAATGAAGCCAGGCTCAGAGAGCCACACAGATAACTAAACTGTGTGGTGGGGAATTTAAGTCTTGCAAAGCTTAGGCAAAATATCTAAGTCATTCCCTTTCTTGAGTAGCTACTAGGGATTGAACTCAGGACCTTGCACTTGCCAGGGAGGCAATTATGCCACTGAGCTATACCCCTGGCCCAAGTCAATCATTTTGCACTTTCCATTTATTGTTTGTTTGTTATCATATAGGATCTTTTTTTTTTTTTTTTTTTTTTTTTTTTTTTTTTTTTGTGGCTGACTCAGCTCACCCTGAGGGCAGGGCTGGAGCAGAACTTGGTTCCAGGGATTGAACCCAAAATCCCTGCATACTTGCCTAAACTTGCCACAAAAGGTGCTTTAGACCGCTGAACTGTCTTGCCAGGCCCTCGTCTGGATCTTTTTTTTTTTTTTTTTTTTTTGGTGGAACTGGGGATTGAACTCAGGCCCTTGTGCTTGCCAGGGAAGGGCTTATTCCACTGAGCCATCTCCCCGACCCCTCATATAGGATCTTAAATAATCAAATCTTATGGTTTCCTGATCCCTCACTATCAGGTTTTAAGCAGAAAATAAACAGGTCCCACTTTTCTTGAAAAAGTCATTTATTTATTTGATGCAGGGTCTTGCTACCCAGTTGAGATTTGTAGTGATCCTCCTGGCCCAGCCTCCCCAGCGCTGGGATTATAGGCATGTACCACCATGCCTCCACGGTATGCCCAGGTTCACGGATATCAAACCCAGGTCCTTGTACTCGCCAGGCAGGCGCTTAGATCGCTGAGCTATCCCACCAGCCCAACAGATCATGCTTCTGTCAGCCAATTTTACCTCCTGATAGTAAACTTCTCAGTCTGCTATTGTGACTGACTTCTTCATGCTAAAGAGAAAGAGAAAGAGGTGCAAAACAGGTAAGGAAATGGTTAAGCAAGTAGTAAATGTTAGAATCAGATTTGCTTATTCAGCTAGTATGCAGTGTACCGCCTTGACTATGCAAAACAGCGGATAAAGGGAGTATGAAAGGTGAACACATTCAATTTTCCTTTTTTAACTGTATTTTGTCATTTTTGATAACATTTGTAATTGTTGGCATCTAGGAAAGTCATGTTTTTTTCAATTATTTTGTGTGTATTTAGTGCAGGGTCTACAGGGTCTTACTACACAGATCCGGCTCATAGTGATCCTCTTGTTTTCAATGCTGTGATAACAGGAGTGCTCGCAGCCATGCCCAGTCTTAATCTCCATCTCAGCGTGCCCTGGGGGCAGGGCCCACATGGCACGCCGGGGATCAAACCCCGGTGGCTGGCCGGACCCCTTAGGAAAGGCGTTTTAGATTATTTGCTACTTAATCTTTCCATGGAGCATTAAAATGCATGATATTTATTTTATAATTAAAACCATGATTGAAGCTGGAAGAAAATTACAAATTCAGGAAGATTCATCAATGTGAAAGGAGATATGAAAACAGGGCCACTCAAGACTGATTTGATATCAGAAACAAAGCTTCCTACTTGTGAAAGAATTGTTCGAATATTTTTAGCCCAAAATATCTTTAAGAAAATAAAATCGTTTCAATCTTTATAATAATGAAGTATACATTTAAAAATATTTAAAACTTATTTTGTTATATTTATACATTATAAATATGAAAAAGGTGATGATTTACTTAACAACATTGAAAGTTAATGACAAATGCCAGTGATAATTTTATGGGAATGTTTTCCTTTTTTATGTGTCATTCATAGAGATGAAATTATACTATGTTCTTTTGTCATTTTTTAAAAAATGTATTTAGTCTACAGGGTCTACAGGGTCTCACAACACAGATTGGACTCATAGTCGTCCACCTGTTTTCAGCCTCCCAAATGCTCAGATTACAGGCATGCACCACCACGCCCAGTCTCAGTCACCATCTCAGCGGGCCCTAGAGGCGGGGCCAGCACAGCACTGGGATGGAACACTGGTCTCTGTGCCTGCCTCCACTGAGCTTTTTGGCCTGCCTTATTGTCGTTCTTTTTTCAACTAATATTCTAACATATTAATTTCCCTATTTGTTTAGTGAACTATTGGTACACAAAAATCATCCCAAAATTCAGTGTCTTAAAGCACTAAACTGTTTTCTTATAGTCTCTGCAGATCACCAGCTCTCAGCTCAGCTTTGTGGTTCTGGTTTAGGGTCTATTGTGGGTGAAAGCCCTCATGTTAGCCAGGACCAGGATCATTTGGGAACCTCACTGGGACTAGAGGGTCTACATCCAAGATGCTGACAGGTGTTGGCAGGCAACCTTGATTCCTCCTTGGCTATTGGTGGGAGGCCTCAGTTCTTTCCTATGTGGATCTGTAGTATTCTCTCACGCCCTTGTAGTACGGCAACTGGCTTCCCTTAGAGAGAGTTATTAAACAGTACAGAGATGAAACACACACCACCTTTCATGACCTCAGCTTGGAAGTGACTTCTGTGATTTGCATCCTGTCCTTTTGATTACACAGTCAACCTTCTTCCTATGGCAAGAGTCAATCCATGAGTGTAAGTAATGCTATAATGAAATAAACCATGGTGGTCCAACTTGGAGGCTGGCTAACACATTTTATCACCAATAGTTTTTAAAATTAATGTGGTGGTAATAAAGATTGTTTCTGTTTTCCTAGAAATGGCTTCTTAAGCCTACAGCTGAAAACATGCATAAGTGATTACATGCCAGTCTTAGAGGAAGAAACACTCAGATCTTGGCAAGAAAACCTGTCTGTCTGAGAATTACTCCCCTGAGAATTCTTTGACACTGTTACCACTGCCTACTCTCCCCATTCTTTATTTTCCAGGACTACTCCATTGTGCCTCTAGTACTGCTCTCCACGGGCCCTCAAAGAAGAGATGGGTGGGACTTTTTTCTAATGGCTTTTGGGATTCAGCTTAATGAGTGTTCAATGAATAACAAACAGAAAAAGAATCTTTGCCTCATGTCTGTCTTCTCCCCACATCAAATTCCTCAGAATTAGAGAAATTAATTCAAGAAGAGGAAGTGTGTGTGTGAGAGAGTAAAACAACAGCTGAATGTGGGAGTTCTTTGGAAGGGTTCGGTGAAATCACAAATGATATCCAAATATTATGTGTCAACATGCATTGACATTTATTCTGGGAACAGAGTACTTGTCATTATTCTGCTCTTTTAAAATCCTGGACAGAGGAATATAGAAGGCAGAGAATATAGAAGGCAGACCAGAGAGAAGATACACATATGGAAATAAGGAAATCCTTTCCTCTTCAATTTAATCTTCATCATTTTCTTTTTAGCAAACCCTGTGGCAGCCTTTTGAATACTGAACAATAAACATCTATCATGATATCTGTTTCGGATATGCTAGTTTTGGTCCTTTTGAGAAACTTGGATGGATAAAGGAGTCATAGAAATTTGGATTTTCTTTCTTAGAGAAATCTAAATGGACACTGGCTAAAGGTCAATTAAGAAGTAGAATACACCAGTTATTATAACTATTTCCAGTCAATGGTGTGGACTGGCCAAAGCTACCAGGTTGGAGGTAAAATTCAACAAAGGGCAATGCAAGGACAAAGTCTTGAATCTTTGGGTCAAGCCCTTGATGTGTCATGGACTTCTGAGTTCCCGAGTCACTGTCTGATGACAACTTTATTCTCTTACATCTAGGCTGGTCTGCTCCTCATTACCAGAATACCAGCATTGTATTTTAACAAACAATAAGAGACCCTAGAAATGCCTTTCATGTCTGAAACCCAAGATGATTTTGTGCACACAAGGTAATTGAGAAACTACAGGTAGTCATTAAGCACGGAGGTCAATATTTCTGGTTATTTTGCTAAATATTCTGACTCTGATTTTAATTTTGTGATTTTCTGCATCAAACTTGTATAATGCCATCTGTTTCTACAACAGATAATACAGTAGTAATTAAATCACTAGTATAATCCAAACTATATTTTAACTTCTAATTGTTTTATAGTTTATTATATTTTCCAAGATCCTAGGGTTTTCTCTTTTTTTGTTTTGTTTTTGGTTTTGAGAATCAAACTCAGAGACTTGTGCTTGCCAGGCAGGCACTACACCCTCTGTGCTACATCCCTGGCCTGGCCCTAGGATTTTATGCTTGGTTTACAGATGACAAAACCTGAGGCATAAAGTGATTAAATTGTTGTAGATTAATGTTGTTTTGAAGGGGCGAAACTTGAGTTTGAAGAGCGAGTTCTGGGTGCAGAGTCCTAGCTCTAAAGAATCCCTGAATTGTATCTCCCTATTATAGAAAATGACATTTTTCAAATATGTAGGGTTCATGGGACCTCAGTCACGTAATGGCCTGCAAACTGATCACAGCGACCTTCCTTGGTAAGGGAGATAAATAGTAAATTTCTTCCTTCATGTTTTAGAATGTTTATAAGCAACTTGGAAACGTGATATGCTGTATTTTGGCAAAGAGTGTCAAATAGAGCTTAACGTCTTTCTGTTGTAGACCCACATCTTCTACACTGTGTTTTTTTCTCTTCCCAACGACTCTTCCAGCCTGTGTACTAATAATAAATAGGGACAGTATTTCCTCTGGAGTGAAAGAATTCTTGAAGCAAAAATAGTTCTATTTTGTGTGTCTTGTATCCTTTTGCATGAAGTCACTAATTTAAAGATGAATGCCTTTTTGTTTTTGTCACTGCAGCCTAAGGAAATTTCAGTTCTAGACAGTACTTGGATTTGTCTTTCCCTAGACTCTGAACTTGCAAATGAGGCAAATATACAAATCATTACATTTAAGAAAAGACAGATCTCTTATCGGTGTCTAAAAAAAACTGGAAACTACGAGCTCATAAAAATGCTAATGATCATATCTTTCCCAAATGCTCTGCTTTAGTACAAAGTTTCTTTTTGATAACTCTATATAATGCTCTTCTCCTTCTTGCCTACTAATCTCCATTTCTCAGTGTGAATGTGGAGCAAATAACATAAATCTATAAAAAGATACCCTGAATTCCCTTCCAAATATAATACATAGAAAATAATGTGATTGTGGGGCAATGTAGCATGCTTCGCTCATCAGCGAGAGCTTGGACGCAAGGCCGTACTGCACAAACGCTTTGTGGGCCCCCATTGTGTCTCTACGGGACAAGTGCTCCCGAGCCTGCTGGCCTGGGCTGCAGAGCGGAGGCCACTTTCTGTGCACTTCATTAGTTTCTGTGCTCTGGTTTTCAGTCGCATTATCTGTAGCCCTTTCTGAAGCCAAACGGGGAGAATCAATTTTTCAAATTGTGTGGCTGTTGTTAGAAGCCTGGGTTTGCAAGTGAATAAACAGGGCCTTGTGAACTGAACATAACACATCTGTCCAGAAGAAATCTGTGATCCCATCACTTCCATATAGGCTAGCTATACCTCTTGTTTTGAGTGAAGTTCATTGCCTAAGTTGAAAGCATAATGCAGGGCTAGGGAGATGCCTCAGGAGAATAAGTGCTTCCCAGGCAAGCTCAAGGGCCTGAGTTCAATCCCTGGTTCTGCCAAAAAAAAAAAAAAAAAAAGAAAGCAAGCAAGCAAGCAAGAAAAAAAAATACATAATGCAAAGTAATCAAAGGCACATAATTAACTCTGGAACAGTGGAAAGCCATGAGATAATTTTTATTTATTCTTAGCAATAAGCCTTTCCCCGAGATAACTAGCATTGTCTTCTTCCATGAGATAGACAAATGTTCTAATCCAGAATTAGCCAGTTTTTTAACAAAACCTCCCACAGGTGACATCTGTTAACTTCAAGGACCTGATCCATTTCTAAGCAGGATGATAAAGTGAAATGCATGCTTATAAATAAGGAAAGGCTCCTGTTAAAGAATGTTTGGTCTTTTTTTTTGGTCCAGGAATTAAATACCATTTTAAAAAATTAGACAACTACATTTTTAAAAGCTCTACAAATATGATGGCAGGAAAATAATTATCAGAGTATAGGATGTTTCACTGCAAAATTAAATGTGAAGTTCCATTATATTTGCACTACATAGCTTTGCTTCTGTAAATTTTATTTTTGGAAGAACTTAATTTCAAAATGGCACAGCAATTAAAAACAGCCTATGTGGTTTTGTTATGATTCCAAAGATCATTTTTGACCTTAATATAAAGAGATTTTACATGACTATGTTTGTCATTTTATAGATCTTTTTTTTCTTATACTGTTTCATATAAATAGTACAGATCAAGGAAGACAAATTAACTTTTCTTGGGGCTGAACTAATTGAAATTTAGTTGGTGATTTAAATTTCCAAATACTAAGACAAATCTAGGCAACTTCTAAAGTTAAACATAGCCGTAATATAGATTCTATAACTAGAATTTGTTGGACAATTATATATTGTTTCATATAGTCAATAACTACATCCCATACATGGATTTCTCTAGTCTTCAACTAGGTCTGTGCCCTTCTTATTCTCTTTGTAGTTTTGGGCTACATTTTCTCCCCTTAGCAGTTCTCTTCCAGTTTCCTGAGGACTTTCTTTGCTTCTTTCTTGAGCTACAGAAAGCAGAGTTTGTTTTCTTACTCTGTCATTGATCCAACTTGTATACTGGGCAGAGAGCTGTGTATATTAAAGAGCACTACCACAGCTTTGGTCTTACGTGAGTACTATTATAAAGATATCTGGATATTTTGGTAATGAGTTCAGGTGCTCTCACTTGAGAAACTTACCCTGCTGTATGGCTGGAAAACCAAACAAAGCAAAAACATTTGCATGGAGCAGGGGTCTTGTGTTTTGGAATGTAGGCTAGAAGATCATAATGTGACAATCAAGAATTAATGCAGAGTTTCTAAACTGTAATCTGCTGTGAGGTGGCATCAACCCACTGATGTGCAGTCCATTTGGAGGAAGCTTGTGGCCACCAGTTTTTATAATAGTGCCCAGTGTTCTCTAACTCCTGGACACATTGTGTAGGTCCTTCTTACATTGTTCCCTGGTCAGTCATGTGATCAATACATCGTGGTAGGAGCGGTATTACATGACTCCTGAAATCTGGTTATGGAGACCCCTCGACTTCCATTTTGATCACTTGTTCTCTCCTAATTACTTTCCTTAGGGAAATCCAGCAGACACAGTGAGCAGAATTCTGAGATACTTACGTGGTATGGAATGGAGGCCGTTGAATAAAAACATGTTTGTGGGTGAAAACAATCTCCAGGCCAAGGAGATTTCAGAAGACAGCAGCTTCTACACACAGCTTACTCACAAATTGGGAAAGATACTACATCAGGCCACATGGCTTGTATTCCTCTAGACTCCTGCCCTTAAGTAGCTGTGTGAGATGCTGCATAGTATTTTAAGTTGCTAAATTTGGGGATAATTTATTAAAGAACAACCATACTAGTTATCTAGTCTGAGAACTGTGATTAAGGGCATGGAGAAAGGGTTTGATTCCTGGATATAAGAGCTGGTAAAATAAATTTTTAGATCAGTAACCTAATTGAACTGTGCCCAGGGAAACAATAAGTGCAAAACAGAAAGTCATAGTTTCAGTTTCATATTTTATGAAGAAAAAAGCCGTAAAACAATTCACTGAATTAGTCTCTGTATAAGTGTTAAGTCATTTGGATAAACTCAAAACATTTTATGAAGAAAGTTTAGTTTTATACATAAAAAACAAGTTGCCAACCCTCAGTAACACTGAGGTCATAGAGCTCTAAAAATCATAAAGTTCTAAGGAGTAGATCTAAATATTTAAACTCAATTCTGTTAACTGTAAAGGTGATCCATAGTTTTCAGCTATAATCGTTCATGGCTTCTGATAAATTGTTACTGTTTACTGAGCCTAAATACATGCTCACCCTTTGCCACTTTTCGTATTTTTCTTACAAACAACAGTTGTCATCGAATGCTAACATCTTTACACAGTTACTATTGCTTCTGTAAATAAGTTAAATGAAGGGGTCTTTCACAGTGCAAATATTAACAGGGGAAAAGAAATGAGTTTAAGAATTCATTTATTTTACAGACCAGACCCTACGAAAACCTCCCAGCTGCATAGTTATTAATTCTTCAAATAAAAGGCTCTTGTGCTGCTGCGAATGGGTTTATCAGAAGGATTATGTCCTTTTGTATGTCATCTGTTCTGCTCCTCCCTTCCATTAACGTGGATAATAAAATGTTGGCTCTGTGTTCTCTTTGTTAAGATATAGTTGAAAAAAAGAAACAAAACTTTTATAGGTACCAAGAACTATTTAAGTGGGACACTATAGAGAAGCTATGACTTATCTCAGTTTTAAAGTATTAGGGAGATGTTTCAACACCAGGAACTTGGTGATCAGCACTGCAATTGATAGTGAAACTACGAGAGGGACCAGATCGAACTGATGATTGCTACTGACACTTTATTGTCTAACACACTCGCTATGCAGGTGTGACTGTCTGGTTCCGGAACTCAGGGAAGACCCAAGACATTTTATAAGAATAGGTCAGCTTCAGGGACAGAGATGAAGCATGTTTCCCCTCTCATCAAATTTTTCTGAAAACACCAGCTCTATTGAAAACAGATATTTGGCAGGAACCTATAAATGTTTAAGTTGAAAGAGATGCGAGTTGAAAAAGATCCCCTTGTATTAACTTTATGAGGGACTGCTTCAGATGCCTCTCAAAGTAGAGATATTACTTTGTGATGAAACACACACACACACCCCACACATGCACACACTTCTCATTCTTTTTTTACTTTCGAAAGACTTGGCTTTATTCTATCACAGTATACAAAGAAGAGACCTTTGCAAATTATCAACACCTGGAATACATTTTCTCTTGGCTGTGGTCAAATAGGCATCTTTACTGTGAATGGTGGAACAGATCTGACTTCTGCCCGGCATGACTTGAATACTAACTTCCTATTAACATATTTTCTTTAATTACAGGGTCTAAGAGTTACATAGAACACCAAGATTTTCCTCCCTTCTAAATAAAATAGCATGCTGTTCTCAAAGTTTTCTTATTTTCCATAGTAGACAACCGATCTGCATAACTGGAAACTTCAGAGGCAAAAGTAAATGAAGGGAAGAAAATGTTTTGAGCAGAGTTAAATGATAATACTTCCACTTCTAGGCCATTGTATGATCAGTATTATCTCTGATTTATGCTTTTTTTCACTTAATTTGTCAAATTTCTAAAATCATTCTTGGTTCTAAGTATATGAGCTCTGCTACCTTACTCTTGATGATAGGTCTAAGTTCATCTGAAGAATGTGTCTTTCACGAGTCAATAGTAAGTTTGCTTTTCCATGAGCACCACCAAACTCATCAAAATGTAAAGTTGGTTGAGAATTTGAACACCCTGATATTTCAGGATGACATATTTGGACCATTTTAGGAGAAATAATCTTGACTAACTTGTGGAAATGGAAAATTAGTCCAAGAATTTATAGGGTTGTCAGGGAGCATGTCAAACGTAACTTCTAGTGACCCTGGGTAAGGTACAAACAGCAATGATGATTTCCACAGTGGCAAGCCTTGATGATAATGCTGTCATAAGGTTACTATTAATAACACATATAGAAGTTAATCTCTCATCTCTGAGCTTTCCTACAAATTTTTCATGACATTGCATTCTCCTCCATATATGTAAAATAAGAGTTGCTCATATTCCAGTGTAGCCCAACCAACATGCTCTGATAAAACTTTGGGCCCCAGAGAACTAATTTTCAACCAGTTTCATGATTTTTCCGCTGTCCTATAAGTGGTCTTGTCTCTCAATTTGCAAACTAGGTAAACTTGCTTTCAAACTGATCAAACTGTAATTTTCAAACTTGAAGTTAGTGTTCCCCATGCCCATTTTGCATCACATAGTTGGCCTTATTCTGCTTTCCGCTGGTATTTCTTCATAGTCTTCTGCACTTTGTTGATGTTATGCTACTTTGTTACTTAGGTAACTTCTACTCTAAGGCATTGTAAGCTCCTTCATATGTTACTCATCTTTATATTCTGTATTGTATCCAGCAGCTTATGCCAAAGACATAATGGAGCCCTTAACAGCATAGGACATGCAATCAGCCTGATAATCATAAATAAGGAGTTGTTATTCTATTTGTATACCTAGTATGTACAGTGCAGGCTTTAAATCAAAATTTGAAGCTAAAATATTCTAGGAGCACTGAAGAACTTTCTTGTGAATCCAACACATTGTACTCAAAAATCTTTTTCTTCCAATTTAGGTACAATAAAAGTACCCTGTACAAATAATTTTGGTGATAACAGTAGATAGATAATACTTATATAGTAGCTGCTAAATTATAAAATTCCACATAGACACGTGTTGCACATATCAATTTTCATAGCAACTCTGAGTAAGGCTCTGTGAAGATGATCAGTTTCATAAAGAAAGACATCAAGGCTCAGAGCAGGTGCTGCAAATAACTCCCAAAAGTCACACAGGTAGACCCTGGAATGGAATACCCCATGGATTCACCCACACCCATGAATTCAATCATTATGCCCCACAAGTTGAAAATAGAATAGGCACGGAGCACTGGTGTCCTCCCTTCTGTCTACCAGCTGCTTAGAAGGTCATTTTCTGTCATTATCTTGAACAAAGCTATTAATCCAGGTAGAGGCAGAAGAGAAAAACAAGATTTATTGTTGACTTTCACACTACACAAAAATAAGACAAACAGTATCTCCTCAAATTTCCTCAATGTTGTGAGTTAAGAGGAGCAGTTGTGGGGTTGGATCAGGCACAGGAACAATTGGAAGATTTCATCAAAGAGCGACTAAGAGGCTATAGATTGTTGTGCAATGTTTTAAAACTCTATTATTGTTTCTCGATTTGCACAGAAAATATACTCAGATGGTTTATTTTACACAATCAAACGTCATGTTTGGCACAGACAAAGGAACAAAGTAACATCCTCTTAAGCAATGTCCCTGGCAGAGTGAATTCTTTTTTGAATAAGCCAATCCTTTCCCAGATTTCTATTGTTCCCCTTATGAGACAAAAGACTTTATTAACAAACAAACAAAATCTTCAGGTATTTAACTAGCTCTAAACAACTAACCCTAGGTGGCTGCAGGAAATCTGGCTCTAGATTTAGTCTAAGCATATTAGATTGTATTTTCAGTGTCCTCATTGTTTGGAAGGTGAGCAAAAGTTAATTAAGCATTTAGATCCATTTGCTTGGCTATAGGTGTGTTTATTATGCTCCAGCTGGATAGCACATTGTTTAGTGAGTGCCGTCCTTGCATCCCTAAATCAATGTCTGTTAGACAGAACCCAGTGATTTACCTGCTGTCGTTAATGCACTGAAAGGTCACATAAGCATTGCATGAAGTATGCTCCCGAAGAAAGCTGATTCTTTCTACAGGATGTCACATTAGGAGCGGAGCTTGTAAGAGCATCCCTCCATTTCATGCGGCATCTGGTATTCACCCTAAGTGGCCACAGGATGCCATATTTACAGGAAGGCTGCTGTTAGATTATCAGGTGATTTATGAACTCCATCTAGGATTTAAGCAGGAAATATCTTCTAATGTAGGGAAAAAAGTCAGACTTTTAAAATTGATTCCAAAACAATTAAATCAGATCAAAACCCACCACTGAAAAAGAAAGTTGATAACTTATTCATCCATTTAGCATTGCATCAGGAACTGGGTATACACTAGTTACCAGTTGTTAATTGGATATATGTTTTTCTTTTCCAGTTTTAAAATTAATTTAGGTACAGATTGTGAGAAAAATTTAGTTACTATTTTTTCTATATGCATAATAAAAAGAAGATTTTATTAGGTTTTCTATGTGCAATATTTTATTTTTCACCTATTCATTTATTATAGGTATTATTTTACTTGTAGTTCATAAGATTCAATAACTTCCATGAAATGGTTAGGACTGGTACTTCAATGCTGAAGCCCTCGGATGCTATGTTTATATCTATTACCTTCTACACACCAACTGTATTTCTGACTAAATGTGCCTCTGAGTCAAGGCTGAAATAAAACTTATTTACTTCATGGTACATTTTAAAGAATTGTTCTTTTCCTCAACTGTACATCACAGTTGTGCATTAAAAATTTGTACTTGAATTTCCTGAACCTCCTTAGCATCACAAATTTAGTTATCACATTTTATTTTCAAAAGATTTCCATTTCTATGCAGAACCCCAAAGCATTAGAGAATAGATTCTCAGGCATAGTGAATAGGATTTTTGTTCGTCATTATGTTGGCCTTTAGAAGTCAGGGCTGAATCTTTCCTTTAATATTGCAAATGTAAATTGCACTACTTCCTGCCATGAAGAAAAGAAATGAAATGATTTCTTTAAATTTAACCCATCTTCTTAGGTTTTCCAGGTCCAAAGTTTAACCTAATAGGACTGTAATTAACTGTAGATCAACCACTTCTTCATAGTCCAAATAATATTTTCTCATGTAACAATTTTCCAAGGCTTAATTTCAATAAATCGTTTTGGTTCACAAAGGTGCCAAAGTTCTCCTTCTTTTCTATCAGACTTTTTTTTTTTTCCTCAGATGATGTTCAGGAGAATGATAATAATAACCGGTCTCAGTTTCTGAGGACTTGCCAACATATTTTTGGAGGAATGTGATAGTCTAGGGCTACAATCAGTTCCACATGTCTTAACTCTGGACTGAAGGGAGTACATGCCAATCCCAGTTGCCTTATCTTAATATTGAGTGAGCCTGGGAGGCTGCAGACAAATTTTCTTTAGATGCAGGCACCATCATACATCACAGCAATTTCTCAGCCCCTTCATCACACACACTCAGAGGTACTGCGCTGATAGCCAGAACAGCTGCTTGATGCTGTATTCTCAGCCGACTCAACGGAAGTTCGGTCTTTGACATTAGGACAACCAAATTTTGATTTGAGGATTTTTCAGGGCCTGAGTTTGTCGTCAGATAATATTTTGCCACTCATTCGTTCTTTTTTTTTTTTTCCTTTTATGCATCACGATTAGAACTCAGGATCTCATGCTTGCCAGGTGGGTGCTGTGTTACTGAGCTATATTACTGGCCTTATATCATTAATTCTTTAATATTTTTACTTGCAGTATGTTGTTCTAATCTTTTGGGAAATAAAATGAATATTGTTATGTTATTTATTTAATATACAGATGAATCTCCATATACCCCTTTAACATAGCTTCTAACAGAATACTTGTTTATCTGGCAAGCTAAGACAACATAGATTGGAGTTATCACTCAATTGTACTTTTTGAGGATACACATAAGAAAGAGTAAACAACATTGACCAAAAGAAAATATTTTACAAAGTAAAATTTCTATAGTGCATGATAAAATTTGTTGAGATCATATTTTGAACTTATAATAATAATAATAATTGTGACTCTAAGCACTCATAATCTTTTATCTGAGTTCTTAAAAATATCAGAGCATGTTAAAGTTGACAAACTCCAACTTAACCAAGCGGCACTGTCTCCTATTGGTTTGCTTTCCTCTGTCATGGCAACATTGAATGCATCGGCAAAGTTCACTACTTTGGGAAATGCTCCTCTTTCTATGCATAAAGCTACAAAACCAATTTACTTTTCGGAAGAGATCATAAGCCCATTTGTTTGTTTCTATCTGATTTAAGTTATTGTCTTTACATAATTATTAGAACACAAGATGCGTAATTCCTACTTTGACATATAGGAATAAATATATGTTTTTCATGTTATGGACTTGATCAGGGTAGTGCTACTTGAAAGAAATATGTTTCAGTGCAGTTCCAAGCAAAGTGAGTATCACTGAAGCAGAGCCAACACTGCTAATTCCCCTTAACTCGAGATCCATGCTTTGTAAACTTCAAAGAAAAAAACCCTCATTTTCCTTAAACTGGAATTATGTCCAAAGTGATATATTCTGGCTGAAAAAGAGTACATAACAGTAGATTCCGGGCACTGTATATGCATGGTCAAGGGGTTTGTGACCTCTCTCCCTGTATTGTTTACTACCTAGTGCCTCTGGTTACTGCTGTATGAAAAGACTGCATCGAGAGATACAAGTGAGAGTGCTGTCTGTGTTTCAGGGCTCAGTGTGTCAAAGCGGAAGACAAATGAAAGCTGGTGAGAGGGTGGCAATGACTTAGGCAGTGCCGGCCGGAAATCCCTGGGCATATCCATGGCAGTGGGAGCAGAACACGGTGCAAAGGAGAGCAATGTAGAATTTGAACTAGGAGAGTAGACAAAATTTAAATACCTCAGCAAAGGAGGATAAGTGTTGGCCAATTTCTCAGGAGGTTTTGTAAGGGGAACACTTACTTGGTGCTTACTCTGGTCTAACTTTACCATTTAAGATTTCGGAAGCACACATTACCTAGTCCACAGACCATTGTATTAATATAAAGGATAATGTAATTATTTTAATTGAGAATTCAATCTTTCTACTTTTTTTCTGGCACAGGGAATCAAACTCAGATCCTTGCACTTGGCAGGCAGGCCCTGTGCTGCTGAGCTATGGCCCTGGCCAATCTGCCTATTCTCAATTGAAAACAAAATCAAAAGTTTATTCAGACCCTCCTTCCCTCTTTCCTTGTTTTCTTTTCTTCCCTCCCTCCCTTTCTTCCTGTTTTCATCTTCTTTCTCTTTCTCTCTCTATCCATCTTTATCTCCCTTCACACTTTGACGACAAATGGTAATTTTTATGGTGATTAGGCTGGAAATCTGTCTTTTCATCCATTTGCTCAGTTGGTAAATCTGTAAAAAACAACAGAAAATTACCTAATAAATATGGGAGTCAAAACTGAAGAACGTGCATCAATCAAATACTTGTGGACCTCATCCATTGAATAGACTAATACCTGCATCTCACAGTAAGATAATCTTGTCAAAGGAACCAGATTATTAATATCTCTTGGGAGGCTGTCAATACTGCCAATATTTGCCTTGATTCACATTTTTCGAGGCTTGCTTGGATGTGATCCAAATGGCACAGAAGTGATGTGTGGTAGGCTACTGGAAAGATCTGGGGCCTATTTTTTTTCTTGAGAATAACTGTGCTAATCTCTGGTGTGATCCGATATATGTCTCAGAACTCAGTCTTATTTACCCATCTCCCAAGTTCTTAAGGAAAGTCTTTCTGGAGTAGACGTACTTAATCCAAAATACAGGTAATTATCAGCAAAAGAAGAATAAAGAAAGAGATGGGAAAAAGATTAATTTTTAAGGTTCTAGACTAAGAAATTACTTGATGCAGTCCTATGAAATTAGAAAAGCTTTGTCTAGAAAAAAGTATATTTGATATTTTTAATATGTTTAATTTGAGGTACTCCTAGGATACCAAAATTTATATTTTCCTTTTTTATTTTTTATTAATTTGTACTGAGAAACAAACAGCAATGAGACAGTTTCAAAACCAATTAGTAGGACAGTTTCAATAATTAATACATTGCATATTGTTGTGTTCAGTATGGTTATTCACAGTGCAAGATGCAGACATGATATCCTGTCCAAAAATACTATTAGTACAAATCTTTCTTCTCATGGAATTAAGAGAAAGTAGTTGTATATCTATCTTAACTATTTTGTATATACAGATACAAAATAGTCCTTCATTTGTATCTCCGTTTTTTGTTTATTTTTGTCAAAGATGGGTATTCCATTGCCATTTAAATATTGTAGGTGCATGAATTCAGCAAGATAATCCAATATAGTCCAGCAGACCCCAACAGGAGTAGGTTATAGGATGCCAAAATTATACCATAGATCTGAACCTTAATGTTTGAAAATGATCTGAAAACATAATGTCTTTCGAGTAAAAGAGAATACTACACAATTTTTTTCTGGTTGGGTAGTTCTCTGGCTCTTGTACAGTGTGAGAAAGATTAAAGCCAGTGATATTTATCTTTAAATTATCTGCACAAAGGTTATTGCTTAAGTCAGCTTATGGGAGCGACGGCTGGGGGAGAACGTTGAGTCAAGGTGATCTTTCTCAAGCACTTGTGATCCATGGATAAATTCTGTCCTATTTGCATAATGTTTAAAATGTTGCAGTGGCATTCATTTAAATGAATCAAGCAGCCTGCAGGCTGGCACAGTTCCTCCTACTTTGTATTTTTTCTGTGAATGTTTATTTTACTCTGTTTTGAAGGAAGTATTGGGGATTGAACATGGCATCTAGCACATGGTAGGCAAACATTTTACCAGTGCGCTGCATTCCCAGGCTTTATTTCACTCACTTTTGTTTGTTGCTTGGCTTTTACTGACATGGCCAGGAGGATAAGAGTAGGAAAACATGACTCTCTGAACACAACAGGATCTGAAGAAAGTAATTATATGCCCTAAGAGAAAAACCAGATGGACATTTTCTGTTAGATCCAAAGGAACAGAAAAAAATGTTGAGAAGCATGTAATTCAGCAGAAAACTGAGTAAAATGAAGACTAAAGGGAAGATATGGAGGAAACTGTTTTGAAGATGTTGCTGAAATTCAAGATCAAAACCTCAGGGGATGTTGAAGTACCTCTTGAAAAAAACAAAGAGTGAATACAAATAAGGAAATTAGAAAGATCGGGTCTAGCTGGGCAAACTCAAGAATACCTGAGGATAACCCAACACAGCCTTTTCCTCACTCTGACATTTATATCTATACATTTACCTACTTGACTGGGATGTCTAATCAATGCCTCAAAAGAAATATGTTCTAAGCCAAACTCTTGGTTTTTTCATGAAAAATATTCTACTCAAAATATTTTCCACCTCAGTTAATTGAAACATCTTTCCATTTGCACACACCAAAGCCTTTGGGCTCATGCTTGTCTTTCCTATAGACTGGTTTTCTCCACAGCGTCGTATGTCAAGATAATCCTGCGGTGTTTTACTTCCTGTGTCTTCTTTCTACAGTGTAACCACTGCTCCACACTTCTGCTCTAAGGATGGTCGGACCAATCATCTTTTCCTCCTTAGTACTAGAAAAGCTTTATCCACTGTCTCCTTATCTCTCTTTTCCTGTGATGTGTACTTTACAGAAAAATATCCAGAGAGTTGGAAAATTTAATCAGGTTAGTCTTCACAAGTGCTCAGTGATTGAAATTTCACTGCCAGTAAAGCTAAAATACTGTATAATGGGTTACAACACCATTAATTATTATATTCCCACTATTCTCCTGCAATCCAGACTTTTTTTAAAATCTTACATAGTTTTATAGTAGTCTTACTTGGAAAGGTGAGTGGGGCGTTGCCTGGAGAGAACAGAGTGTTGAAGAAAACAAATGCACAGATTGTTAAGTTATTAAGAGTAATTCAGATGGTAATGAAGGACCAAAGCATGCCCACCCCCGTACTGCAGTCCTCATAGAGCAGGGGCAGTAAACAAGATTCTAGATTCTAAAGACAAAGAGCAGCAATGACTGAGTTTGATGGCTTGTGACTTAGTGGAAAACACTTTACAATGGGTAATCACTGCAGGGTATACCTATGATAAACTTCATTGAAAAAGAAAGGACTGAAAAGGATGAGTGGAATGAAGTGAACACAAGTCAAAATAAAGATCTCCAAAAGACTGGATCTGTCAGGAAAGCCTGTTGCTGGGATGACCTCTCAGAGCTGTCTCACCCAAACAGGGACAGTCCCTTTATGTCAACTCACTATCCAGTCATCATTGGTTGTGGTAAGGGAGAGGGCATAGATTTGCCTAAATGTAATTCTCAGAGACGCATTTGGTGACACTCCTCACCTATTACCGATTTTAGCACTTTGAGAGATTGTCTCTCTCTGGATTCTGAGTGGTGAACTTGGCATGGATCACAAAGGACTTAAATAGTTGTATTTTACATTTGTTTGCTTTGTTTTCAGGAAAGGAAAAGGAATAGTGAGTAGAGGTTTTGGAAAGAAGTGAGGACATGTATTTGACTTTCAAGACCTAAATTCACACATTATAAAATGTAAACAGCAGTTTGGTCATTGGGTAGTAGTGAATTCATTTATTTTTGCAATGTAAAGTTCTCATAGCAGCTGCAGTAAGAGGAATAGCGGTAGAATCTCCACGAATGAGAGTTGTAAGTTCTTTTCACCCGTACATGCTGTACTTTCTGTGACTTACTTTGTTACTCTTTCGGAAGCTTACTTTTCACTTTCAACATTAATTATAGCTATTTCCTACCTTTCTTCATTGATAACTTGTTGGCACGTATCATATTCCTCCCAGTATGTTAAAGCTGTTGGAAAAGTTACTTTTGCTTCTTTGTGTTTATTTATTTATCTAGTTTTGTATTTAGGACAGGGTCTACAGGATCTACAGGGTCTCACTTAGTAGATTGGATTCATAATGATTCTCCTGTTTTTTTTTTTGTTGTTGTTTTTGTTTTTTTTTAATGTTTTCTTTTTTTAAAAAAAATTTATTTGTGTGTGTGTGTGTGTGTGGCCAGCTCAGCCCACCAGGGGGCGGGGCTGGCTGACATGTGGTGCTGGGGGATTGAACTGCGGTCCCTGTGCTTTGCTAAGCTTGTTCTAAGTAGGTGCTTTAGACCACTGAGCCATCTCACCAGCCCTGATTCTCCTGTTTTCAGCCTTCCAGGCACTGGGATTTGAGGAAAGTGCCGCCATTACCAGTCTCAGTTGCAGTCTCAGCACACCTGGGGGGGGGGCAGCACACAGGTTGGGGATCCAACCCCAGCTGCTGCACTCTACCTAAGCAGGTGCTTTAGTCAGCTGAGCCATCAGGCTGGCCCTGTGTTTCTTTAATATCCTCCACCAATTATTTAACTAATAGCAATTCTTCTACTACTCCGGGGAAAAATTAAGAAAATTACATTTAAATCCTCAATTTCTCTTTCTTTTTCTTTTTTGTACATAGTACAGGGTCTCACAACACAGATCAGACAAGTAGTGAGCCTGTTTTTCAGTCTCCCAAGCGCTGGGATTACAGGCATGTGCCACCATGCTCAATCTCATTCTCCATCTCAGCGATCCCCAGGGGAGGGGCCAGCACAGCACACCGGTAAATCCTCAATTTCTTCCATTTAATAATATCTACTTCTTAAGTTTTCTACAAAATAATTTTAAATGACTTGCCAAATATCAGGTACATGTTGAGTGTTACCTACGTATTTCCATCTCTCTCATATTGCATTCAATGAATTAGTGTTAAGAACAGTAATGACTAGTACTTCAGGATTAATTAGCATGCCAGAGAGCCCAGCCAATGGTGAAAAGGAGCACACAAGAGCCTCAAGGAAGACCCTTCTGCAAAGAGCTCCCCCTGAGCTAAGCAAGAAGAGCTAAAGAACTGGAAGACTTGGTTCTTTTAGGCGTGGTGTAACATCTTTATAATCCATACAATGGCTGCATTCACTATGTAGAAAGGATGTTTTCCACTGAAGAGTTTTTAAAGTATTCTCTTTTCCTCATGAAGCTTTAATAATTCTATGCTATGAAATGAATTGACAGCAGAAGGCTTAATGTATGGATTTGTGAATAGGCGAAACTGTGAGGCCATGAACAGAGGGGGAGCAGACTCGGAAAGGACACCTTGCTGAAGGCTAGAGAAGGCGTGATTGAAAACCTGAATAAATGCTTGCATTTTCAAAGTATAGTAAGGCACACAACCCTACTAATCCCCTAAGACATTCCCCTTACCTTTGAACACACATCCCATTACTCATCTGCTTTCTGAAACAGCTCTGGAAGTTCTCATTTCTGGGTTTCTTCATGAGACCTGGTGAAATACGCAGTGCGTTTTGCTGCAGAGTGCCATCTACTGGAGAGGCTACCTTGTAGTATGTCCTCATTCAGGTTTGTCAGTAGGCCTTCTGCTGTGAGACTTCGGATTCTTTTCCCAAGTCAGAATGCCCATGAACAGCAAATATTTCAAAGTCATTTAGATCATCTTAGCAGACAGGACAAAATAGGTAGAGGAACTCTTTCTGCAGAGCTACTTTGCCAAGTGGCGAGAATGAAATGATGTGTGTTCAAAGTTGAAAAAGAGTAGCTTTGAAGAGAATTGCAGGTAGTGTGGAATTTGCTATAACGTCTTTTAAACATTTAATTATACACCACTCACTTCAGTCACACTGTGAACCTCCTACAGAAGGACCCTGGCTCTTCTGGAGGCAGGTGGATGAGGGAAGGCCAATGCACCGGGTAAAGTCTGTCATACTGAGGGGATGATGCTGCCAGGAATGGGTGTCACAGTGCCACATGAGGCAATCTCTCCCTGGGCCAGGAGAGATCCTTTCTTCCTGTGGGACACCTGACAGGAAAGTTTTTGACTGCCTTTCCTGTTTACTGCGCATAACTTTGTAAAACAACAGCTTTTCAAGCAAATTCTTACCTCTTCATCACCTGTGAATAACCAACCATTTGGAAGAGTGCTAAGAAATTGTTTTTTCAGGGTGGTCTGTTTTGATCTCTCAATGGAACAATATTTTTAGATAGAAGGATATCCTTTAAAGAAAACTCTTCTCGAGTACAATTATCATCCAAAGTTTTGTCCCAGCAATAGCTTCCCCTTCATCTGTATAAGTTATGAAATCCATGACAGGTCGCTTTAATCCACCAGCTTTCTGTCTTTTCTTTGGAAGCAAGTCTGAAGAGCAGTGTGCTTCCTTCCGTGGGAGAGGCGAGCGCTGCCTGCCTGAGAGGTGGTTTAGCGGCTCTGGAGCTCTAAAGCACCTGAAGTTCTCTCCAGGCAGCAGCTCAGGCAGACTAAAGTGAGAAATCCATTATAATAACATGCTTTCTGAGGAAAGGGGATTACAGGTAATTTTCTTTTATTCCCTAGTAACAGGGTTTTAATACAGTGCTGAGACAGTAGTTGAAAATCAAATACCTCATTGAATTAAGGTGAAAAACAGATGAATTGTCTCATTCCTTTCTCAAGGCTTTGGAAACATAGATGTTAGAGACTTTTTTGTTTTTACTTTTTTTTAGTGGGTAGTTTTTTGAACATCATATCTATATAGAGAAAGCACATTTTCCCCCAAGGCCTGATTCAACATGAACAATTGTAAATTCCATGAGTTTCATGTTAATAGAGTTTTGGTAACACAACCCTTGGAAATGACATACAGTCCAGGATGTACACATTCCAGAGAGCAAGTACCTGTACTTGCAATCACAGATTTATCATGACTGTCAGGGAATTTCTTGTTCTAATGCGAGCCCACAATCATTTAGGAAATTTGTCCTAAAGATGTGGCTTTTGTTCTCCTTTTCTACCTTTCTTTGCTGATTTCCCTGTGGATGCATTACTGTCGTTTCTATCACGGCAGCTCTCTGCTCAGCCTATAGTCCTTATAGAAAAAAATGTCTATTTCTAGACTGATAATTACATAGCCTGTATTGTCAGTTCTTTTAGAGGACCACCCAAGCGTTGTAAAATTCTCTCCATGCATTCATACTGTAGACTCTTGGATATTTTTTCAGTACAGATCACATAGAATACTGGTAAGAATGCCCCAACTGGAACCATTTCCAGCTCATCCACATGCAAGGACAAATCGCACGTCTTCTGAGGTCTTAATATTTTCATTTTCAAAGTTGGAGAATGTGCTTCAGGTAACATAATGGTCCAAATCAGCTCTAAAGTTCTGCCCCCGCTCCCGCACATGCAGGCTTGCTCACACTCCCTTTTACCATCGGAGGGAAGCTCCTTCACGGTGTGGGAAGTTGCCAGCACCTGGAAGATGATCGATAGGCAACTGTTGAATAATCGAAAGGAATCTGGGCCTGTGTATTTTGCTAAATCACAGAGCTTACTGAGTTACTAAGAGTAATTCATTTTCTCCAAGTTTTGTTGTAGGCTTCAGTGTTCACTGTATACTTTCAGATAGAGCACAAGGTGGAATGTTGATATATTAAAATCTGAAAATGGGCTTCTAATGGAAAAAAGCAATTGACCATTAAGCAGAGCGGTGCTAGCAATATCTCTTCTAATGGTACATTTATAATGAATAGCTGATTAGCCTCGTGCTGTGATTAGGAGAGGTGAATAACCTTACGTTTTATCCTTTCCGAAGACTTCTACACTGTGCTAAATTGTTGTGGTACCCAAGTTTATATTATACCTGATTTTGCTGAGTGAGTAGAAACCTGAAATTATATAGTTTTTGTAAGAATTCATTCAGCTCATTCTTCATAACTATGTCAATTCACAATGTTTTACAGTGGAAATTGCAAAGTATATAGAGAATGATATCAATTTTTAAAACAAAATGGAATATACTCAAGGCTGAAAAGAAGGACCTCATGACTAATTTGAATTGTTACAAGCAAATGCTGTCAATACCAGTATAGGAAAGTTGACACTTGACAGTATAGACAAAAATTCAGATCACATTGTAGAACAACAGGAAAGAACATAGTGACATCAGAGTTCAATAGAGGAGCCTGAGAAATTGTGCTAGATGACATCTTTGGAGTTGGTAAGAGTGGTACAAGAGTTTAAGAATATGAACCTTTTCTGTACCCATTTGCAAGGGGCAGACATGAGGAGAAAAGGTTATCTCAACTGTATGGGAAAACCTCCTTTATTTCTTCTCTTGAGTTCCAGCATAAATCAAAAAGGCAATAGAAATTGATTGGAGTGGAACTAAAGCCAGACAGTGACACAGAGGAGAGAAGGGTTCTCAGCTGGCACTCACTACTACCCAACCATGCCACGATGCCCACAGAGGGAGTTGTTGGAAACAGAAATACTCTTCTCCTCCCTGTCAAAAGCAATTTCAATCATGGCTGACTTAAGGCATATTACAGTTTAGTGGAAGTTCCAATGTGTTATTTATATGGATTTATAAATTACATTCATTTTCTTACAATACACAAAAGCATGTATTAAAATTTCCCTAAACTTGTCTCTCATACGAGGGAACACTTGTTATTACTGATGTTCAGACTCATCAGTTTTCTTAGTCGCCAGGGGTGGAGCAACAGCTGGGGATTGTCTTTAATCTATCAAATATTATACCAAATACAAAAACATAATCTTCAGATTCATTTCATCAGTTTTCAAAACAACAGCAAAAAACATGAGTTGTCATCTGTTACAATGGCTTTAAGTGATCAGGGCTTTGCAATTGATCAAAATTAAGCCTTTAAGCAAAGTTACAATAAAGAAGGGTATATAACAAAATGATTGCTGGGTGTACAGAAAGTGCTGTAGCTACAGTGGAATTTCCCTGAGGGTAATTGGGTATATTTCATGATGTTTCTAGGGTTCTCTATTATTAGATACCTACATCCCTCAGCTACAACTCAGGGCTGTTACCAGTAGAAGAATTGAAGTTTCAATGGCAGAAGTTCATAAACAACACAGATATAAACTCTATTGATGAATCTGTCTTCTTGAAAATAGTTAATAGTGCCCCAGAAGGTAGTGATTAGCCAGTGACAATTTATTAAAAAAAGCAAAGAGTACATGCACAGAGACAGAATCTCATATACACGCATGGAGACATGGAAGAAACAGGTGAAGTTCAAGAACATGTAATATGTTCCCTTTTCCACTAAAACATCTGATTCTCAGACTTATCATACTGTAAATAACATTCATAGGGGAGGGACGGGTAAATAATAGGAACACACCAGCATCTGAATGACCAGGAATTGAACTAACTTCAAATCCCAATGAAAACTTGAACATTTCATGGGCTTTTCTAGATTTCAATCTAGCTGGGAAGGAAGTGTCAGGAATTTCCAGTATTACTATTCCTTACAGAAAATCAGCTATGTTTCATGATGACTGACACACATTTCTGGAACTAGAAGAAGTCAGTACACTATGAAGGATTCAAAGTAGCTATGCCATTGATAATTGTGCTGCTCACACTCAGCTGTTACTCCTTGTACTTATTGCTTTGCGTATTTCAAAAATATTGTTTTCTGATTCCTGATGCAACTACACTGTGTTGGACCCTCAATCATTCACTGAGCTCATTCATTCATTCATTCATTCATTCATTCATTCATTCATTCATTCATGTTTTCCCTTCCTTCCTTCCTTCCTTCCTTCCTTCCTTCCTTCCTTCCTTCCTTCCTTCCTTTCTTTCTTTCTTTCTTTCTTTCTTTCTTTCTTTCTTT